>NC_134458.1:113982950-114063970 GCF_047948215.1 Lycorma delicatula
TGTTGGACATGGATGCCGGCACCCGCATTAAGCTCATATATTATACGGGACGCCAGCATGTGTTCGACGGCCTTGCCCATGTTATTAATTAGGCATATGGGACGATACTCCGTCGACGATACATTTCCCCTGGGTTTGAGGAGAAAAACGAGTCTAGACTCCTTCCAAGGTTGCGGAATGGTCTTTGCATCCATCCCAAAGTTGGTGATATCCACCATCTGCCGTGGAATCTGCACCATTAGGCCCTTAAGTATTGTCGTTGGGACTGCGTTCGGTCCAGGATTTTTGCTGTCTTTCAGCCTGTTTATGTCCCAACTAATTAGTTTTCCTATTCTGTAGTGTTCTGATTAGTCTTTTATTCTACTTTTTTTTAATTTTTCGCTGTACATGTATTTGTATCCATTTCATTTTCTCTAATCTTCTCTTTGCGTCCTTCAGTCTTTCTTTCTCTTAGTGTCCATGTTTCACATCTCTATACAATGTATTTTACAAACATTATTCGTCCGGTTGAGTGTAGTTTCCACTGTGGCGGATAACATTCTCACCAGTTTATTTAATTGTTTTTAAGTTGATTTTATTGTTTGTTTTTTTTTTTTTACTTTTCTAAAATTCTTAATTCGTTTGTTTTGTAATAGTGAACATTTTGTTTCGTTTAGTATCTAGTTAAAATCTGTCACGTTTTGATATGTTTTGTTTTTAATAAACTTCAACATTTTTACGTTTGTAAATAGTTTCTGTGGACTTTATTCTACAGTTTTACTCAGAATTAAATTTTCTACAAGTTTTTTTTTAAAACAGTTACATATCTACACCCATTTACAAAGCTATTTTATGTCAAGCATAATATAGTGTGTTTTTCGACCCCAATTTTTTGTTTTATTTTCTCAGTTTTCTCCAAAAAAAATACAGTTTTGACTATTTTTTCAATTTTTCAAGTCAGATTTCATATAAAACCACTAAATTTATCCCTCAATTTGGGTCCTATGAATTACCGTCTGACTTAATTTTACCAAAATTAATTAATAGTAAGGACACTCCAAACGTGACAAGAGGCTTCCTCAAATTTAATTCCATTTATTATACAATAACCGTTTCTTTCTTTTGAACGCTTCTGTAGCTAATCCTATTCCAATTTTTAATAGGTTTAATTTTATACAATCTTTTGTTAACATGCATTGTTTTACTTCCTGCAGTTCTTCCGTCTTTTTTGAAGACATTCATTGGCTTATTGCCTCTTGACCTCAATACTTTTCTTAATATTAATTTTTATTCCACACTTTGTCATAATGCCTTCTAATTTTTAAACCATCTTTTGACCTGTGCTTCAATTCTTACATAATTTCATTAACGAAATTTTTACTATTTTATTTCATTCCTCTTACATCGATCACTTTACCCTCTTTTACCCGTACTGTCATAGAATATTATGAACCATGTTACTATGATTTAAAAATAAATAATTCTTTGCTATATAGAGTAAAACTCTATTATTTTTAATATGATTTTAGGTTGATCTATCCTATCTAGTATTTAAATTTCGCGTTCTATGGCAGTATTAAAATATTATTGTCAGTTTGAGGGTGAGTTATGGTTTAACTACCGCACTTTACTGAAAATCAATATTAGCTTTTAAATATATAATTAGTAACCATAATAACGTTTACTGCTGCCAAGATGACAATGTTATTCTTAAAAGACAAGAAAGGAATTATTGTTGTAAAACAAGGATGATAAATGTGTTTTTATTTATTAAAATAAAAAAACAATTCCTGTGTAAAAATTGATTAAATACTGCAAGAATTTCAGGTTTAGTTTATATAAATTAATGTTACAACATTTTTCAGAACTTTAATTGATATTTTTAGAAAGTGTTGGTACGTAATTAGATTCTGATTTAAAAAAATAAACGTAGTAATATATATAGTCTGATAATAATTTATGTAATATATTATATATGTAACATATCAAGGATTGTTATCTAAAAAGAATACTTCATCAGGGCCTTCATTACAGTGTACTCGGGCTATGTCCTTTAACCATGATTGGATGACAATATTTATTGTTTACATTAAAACCTGTAGCTAACAGTTTCCTTCATTGTCGTTTGACCGTCTCACTGAACATATATCACTGTTTCTCTTACTAAAGCAGAGGGATGTTTTTTAAACATTTACAGTAAGAAATTTCCCTTAAAGTATATTTTATTTATTATATTACTTTGTATTTTACTAAATTATTATCGTAATAACATTTTTATTACGTAAAAATATTCTGTTTCCAGAATAATATTAAGTTGTCATGTTACATTTAAATAAACCTCTAAATTTTGTATTTTTTAAGTTTACGATTCTTTTTTCTCTACCGTAAAGGGGTAAAAGTTATAAAAAATTAAGAAATTGAAAATATTTCTTAAATAATTTTAAAAATTGTTCTAATTGTACGTTTTATCCAAATTGATTTATCTTTTGGTCTACTTAATTATTTTCATTATTTCATCAATAATCTTTTAATTTTATTGCCCAAATAAGAATTATTTTTGTTTAAATCTTTTTTCGTATTATCTAATCACATTCTTACTGGTATTTTTACTTTCCCGGCTGTAGCTAAAGGTAACTGTAAAGGGAAAGTACATATATCAATCCAAAATTACGATCGATCGGTAAATGAAGCGATTACTCGTTGAAAATCTATTTTGGCAACAGAAAATAAACAAATATGCAATTTGATTTTCACAAAATTATTAAAAAATCGCAACAGCTGTTTCGGTACACAGTAACTTCCTCAGGTGTTACAAAAAGAATTCCAAAGCTAAAAATACATACATGCCAGAGATAAAATAATAATGATAAAGAGCAACAATAGGCAGTGTGCATATGTATCAGTAATATATGTATAATTTTAACGGTAAATACTATTAACTATTTGACCAATAATATTTACTGTTAAATTTATATATTACTCATAAATATATATATAATTCCTATTGTTGCTTTTTGTTTGTATTATTCTTTTTATTGCATGTACTTTTAGCTTTTGAATTCTGTTTGTAATACCTGAGGAAGATACTGTGTACCGAAAAAGCTGATGTGAATTTTTAATGACTTTGTGAAAATCAAATTGCACATTTGTTTATTTTCTTCTGTCAAAATTTCGATGTCGAGAGTTTTTGCAAATATTGACGTTTTACGACCCCCTGAAAAAAAAAACTGTAGAAATCTCCGAATGTCGAACGTAATTATGTGTGTTGGCTTGTATTTTGATTAATATCTCCGGACTGGCTCAACATAAATTCTTCAAAAATGACTATCTGTGGATTATAAATAAATATGGATTATAAATACTATTATCTATGGATTATTGATGGTATTAAATTTTGGAGAAAATATTTAAAAAGGGGGAGAGTAATTTTCACAATTTTGAATCTTTTTACTTCTTATGTAATAATCGTAAAAAAATTGAGTTTTAGTATGATAAACGTACTTATTTAAAATTTCAAAGTTTTAAAAGTCAATCTGATTTAGTGGTGCGGGATATTCAATATTATATTTAAACAGTTTTTGCCTCAAATCTCGAAACACTATTGATCAAAAATAGTTTAAATTTGGTAGAAATATTTTTTATACGTATCTCAGCTTTGGTCTTATTTTTTATCCCATCGGAAAAGGGGCATTTCAGTATCCTTCTCTCCGGGTAAAGGCTGTACTGTTCCTGTGGGTGTTGAACATACTTATGGTACTGATTCAGGACTTCAAAATAAGCAAAAAAGTTCATGCTCTATCTTGCTTCCTTTTCCGTCTGACCATCCTTTTATGTTTTTTCAATAAATATTGAAAAAACTCAAAATGTAAATCCAAGGAAACTAAATAAAATGCTTGAAATCTTAAATGAAGTTTGCGAAAGTCAGGGTATAATGATCAACGAAAAGAACACTAAATGTATGGTATTACGTGAAAAAAGAGGAAAGGATTGAGTTTAAGATAGAAAATGAAGTTTTAGAGCAGGTGAAGAAATTTCAGTACTTGGGAAGCTTTATAACTGAAGACCTGAGTTGCACGGTAGAAATTAAAATGAGAATATCAAGAAGTAAGAAGGCGTTTGATAAGAAGGAAAGAAGACTGCTGTCTGGAAAATTGAACTTAGCGTTAAGGAAGAGATTAATGAGATCTTTTATTTGGAGTGTGATGCTCCATGGAGCTGAAACGTGGACGATGAGAAAGGCTGACGAAAATGATTTGAGGCTTTTTAGATGCGGGTATGATGCAGAATGATAAATGCCAGATGGAAAGTCCATGTAACGAATGAAGAAGTATTAAGGAGAATCGGAGAGAACAGGAAAATGATAAATGTGATTGAATATAGGAAAATGAACTGGTTAGAACACTCTATGAGAAGAAGGTATTTATTAGTGGTTGTTATAGAAGACTTAGTGAATGGAAGGAAAGGAAGAGATTTCAATTGATGGATTATGGAAAAGGAAAAATATGCTAAAACAAAGAGGATAGCAAAGGATAGAACAAGGTGGAGATCAGCAACTGCGATAGAACCTACCCTGATGGTAGAACACTATGAATGAATGAATGAAATGAATATCTTAAGAATGGATTGAGATATTTTAATAAAATTTATGCATATGTAACCAACAATATTCATCAAAATAAATCAGTTTAAAAAGTTGACTTTTATAAATTAAAAAATGGCGTTTATTGAAATTATTTAATCATTAAATTTCCGTTAATATTACTTTTATAGAATTATGTTTTTTTGTTTTTTAGAGAAATTGTTAAACCTTTCATTGTAAACAAACTAATTCACTTCATTTTTTTCAAATCGGTTAGTAAACAGTTGAGATATGACTGTAATTGTATAAGAGGATTTCAAAAAGTGTGCGTGAAAACTGGCACAATATTATCGGACTGCATAATTTATAGTCTGTACCCCCCTACCGACAAGCGGGTAAGATGGTTTCCGAATTCACATTTTATTAATTTTCTTCAAATATCATTAAACAAATTTTGTATTAAAATGCGAAATTTACATAATAATATCCTTATTAAAGAATGATACAATGGGTTTTTAAGTTGTAGCTATTATTAAAAATGTTATCTGAGGAAGTTGTCGAGCAAGTGGTCAACTGGAATCCAAATGCTTTTACTAAAGATTTTGATTTTTTACATTTGTACTTTAAAAACAGTTACTAAGAATTTTTATTACTTCTCAGTTATACTTTTAATACTATGTCATCTTTAAGGTAAGAACGAAATTTGATGAAGGGGGTGAAATCGGACTAATCTAACTGATCATTTTGATCTTTTTTAAAATTATACTCTAAATATTGCTTAATTAAGTCATTAATATTTAAAAACCGTAAGGCTTATTTGAAATAAAAATCTGTGAAGAGCAATCGCGGGAAAGTTATGCAACCCTTTGCCAGCTTTTAATCACGTTTAAACTGATCTTGTTTCATTAGTAGTGTTTTTCAATTGAATCTTTTTCATGACAATTTATTGCTTTTCAATATTTTCTTCCAACTTATTTTCAGTATACATTGAAAGAATAGTTTTATCAACGAATCTTATGATGTTTATTTTTCTGTTTAAAATGTTTGCTATAAAAACTTTTCTTCAGTTTCTTTATTTATTTTTCTGGATATAAGAGATAAGGCTACATCCTTATCTCATTCTTTATTTTATAGCTTGCTTTTCTTCGTCTTCTTTACTTAACATAGCTATCGAATACTTGTAAAAACGATGCTCCATATATTTTAACCGATTTAGAAATCTTATTTTATGAGAACACTTTGTCAAATGTGCCATATTTAGTTTGATTTATATCAGCCATTACATATTCATTTTTTCATCATGCTTTCTAATATTAATTTAATAGCTAAATTTCCTTTTAGAATAATTATTTGATTTAATTTTGTATAAAATGTTTTAATAATTAAATCGTAATAAACATATTTAATAAATGTGTTTATTAATTAAATATAATATCGATAAACGAATAAAATTTCTTGATATTAAAAATAAATAATAAAATTATTCTCAACGAGTAGCGGATCTAAAATAGATGGCTGTGGCTGAGAGAGCAGACTTACAGATATCCTTTAAGATATCAGAAATAATTCTCAGCATCAATTACCCCAAAATTAAATTGACACAGAATACGGCAATTCTAAACTGTTGTTTCAAATATCTGGGAGAAACAATGAAATAGTACAGTACGGATAGAGTGGCAATAGAAGGGAGAAAAACAATTTGGATAAATTACGTTTACATAAGCAAAAAGATATCTCTACAAATAAAGAACCTATCAAAAAAGGGTCAAACTCAGACATTATGCCACAATGAGATCAATAGTACTACATGGAAGTGAAACATTACACATTAACGTCCTGGAACCGTTAAAGAAATTAGAGAGAAGTTCACTGAGAACAATTCTAGGCTCCAAGGAAACAACAGAAGGATACAACCTGAAATCCAACCAAGAACTGTATGAAGAAATAGAGGATATAGAGAAAACGATAAGATGGAGACTGAGATTCCTGGACCATGTATACAGGATGGATGAACAGAGACTAAATAACCAATTATTCATTAAACTTTGGGAATAAAAGTGCAACCATGTGTACCTACATCAAATGAAAAAAAATTATAGAAATTAAGAATCTATGAACAGGAAATGAATGATTAGAAAAATATTCAGCCAAAGATACACGAAGTTGAGTTTGAAACGGTGATGAAGGAAAAGAATCACTAAAGTGAAGTGGTCGGAAAAGAGAAAGACCAAATAAATACGTGAATAAAATGAAAGAAATTGGGAAAAAAAGAAACCACAAGAAATGTGTTACCTGGTCTGTAGTTGCCCTAATTGCAAAATATGTACATAATGTACAAAGATTGAAATGTAGTCCAGCCAAAGATTGGTTACCTTTATTCATAACCCAATTTTATACATGATGGTTAGGTCAAGATTTTTTTTAAATTCTGTTATTTTTCAGCTATAAAGTTTCATTTATGATGATGAACTTTGTTTATGTTAAGAAATGGTTTTCTTAGTATGTCTTGGTACAATAAGGTGGTATCTATATTTCCTTTTAGGTGGGTGATCCATACACTGCTCAAAACAACATAATCTGAAAAACGCTTACGTCACAGCGATGCAAAATATTTATCGTGAAAATGGATATAATAGCATACTTAATAGTTCAACACAAATAAAAACAAAAATAACAAAAAATAAATAAATACATCACATTAATATGTGTAAAGAAAAACTTAAATAGGTACAATTAAAAAAAGAACTACAACATAATTTGTTTTTCTCGTAATTCTTGGTTTTAAATGAATGGATATTAAGAAGATGTTTACTGAGAATATCTGAACTGAAATGTACCGGTTACAGAGTGTTCTATATTGCATAAACAGGAAGCAGCTTCAAACAAAGATTAACGCACACTTAAAGACACTTTATAGAAATACTAAGTCCCAGTTTGCCAATCAATCCTTAGTTATGCATTAAAATACTATTAATATTAACAGCAATGATGATATTCTATATATATACGAAACAGGACAACTTATTAATACACGCCAACATTATAAAATAATACTTAACATTATAAAATGTTAATACTCAGCATTGATGTAAGTAAATGAACTATACAAATTTACTATAATATAGTAAATGAACAAGGAAATATCTAACATAAATTTTTACCACATTCCCTTAACTTCCCACCTTTTCAAAACATGAGCTATCGGGAAAATGAAAATGATCAAGACTAGTCGTTTAGGATACCAGCAAAGGTGACACGGGTAACAGTCAGCTAAGAGAGTACGACATTGTTTTATGGAAAGGAAAAATCCATATACACAAGATGTGTCACAAAACGAATTGATAGCGTCAATTTTTTCATTTAAGGAAAGTAATTCAGTTAAACATAAAAAAATATATACTTCTAATGAGTATTCCGGAAGTCTCCAGGTATCTCATGCAAATTTCTGGATTCAGAGCCCGCAGGCAGCTCTGTCCATTTTTCGTGACGTGTGAAGGAGATTTTGTTTCTTACAGACTCAGGTCATACCTGAAACGTGTGGTTAGTTGAACCCAATCACCAAAGAAGAAGAGCCGGCCTCTGAGGCGCGAATTGTAGCGTCTCGGCCTTTCATCTGGAGGTCCCGGGTTCGAATCATGGCATTTTCACACGCTACAAAAATTGTCATTCATCTCATCCTCTGAAAATAATACCTAACGGTAGTCCCGGAGGTTAAAAAAACAACCAAAGAACACCCGTGTCCACATCCTAATAAAAGTGACTACCTTTATTTTGATTCGAACTTGAGAACTCTCGATTTCGAAATCAGCGGATTTATGACGACGAATTTTACCTCTAGACCAACTCGGCGGGTTTGAAACATGGTAAATGCTTATATTAGTTACTGAAGAAGTTCAAATAAGGGTATCGTCAGTTTGAGAATTATGCTAAATTTAATAAAGCAATAATTAGTTTATAAATTTGTTTCGGTTATAAATAAACGTTACTACAGTAGAAGAATTTTCGTAAACCAATAAAGTATTTATCAAGTATTACCAGACAACAAACTTTACATTTTTTCTTTATTAGTTTTACATTTTAGAAATATAAATTTTGTGTATTAATAACTAATTAAATGAGAAAATTTATCTCGAATAAACGAGTTTTTAACCTAATTAAAACCTCCCAAAAATGGGGGAGTGATCTGTTGAATTATTGATAGAAATTAATTTTTTTTAAATAAATAATGATTTTTTTTAAGGGGGGGAATTGTTGAGAATTTTTTCTTTTAATTAATTAAATTTTTTATGTTTTAGTTTGATTCGGTTGGTTTAATTTTGTTATCGTTTATATATGTTTTTTTATTAATGACTTTTACACTTTTTAATTTTTAAAAATAAAATTTAAGTGATAAACGTTTGCAAAAAAAGTTTACAGTTAAACTTTTTTTTTTACCAATTTTTATTTAATTCATATAATACCCAGTGATTCAAAACTTTAAAAGCATATAAAAATTTATTTAAATTCGGTTGAGATCTCATTTCATAGAAAAACACATCAAGTTTGTCACCCAACATTTACTTTGGCTCGATATGGCTTCCATTGGTAATTCGACATACATCCCACCTGAATTCAATTTCATTCCAGATTGTAGGAAGCTAGTCGGGCGTTATTTCTGCAGCTGCGGTGTAAATTTTAAGTCTTAGCTCAACAAGATCAGTAGAAAAAGGTTGTACATAAATCCGATCTTTCAAGAAATCCTGCAAGAAATATTCTTGCGGGGTCTAATCTAAGGAGCGTGGTGGCTATGCATTTGGACCTTCACGACCAATCCACCGATCTGCAAATCGAGTATCAAGATAATCTCGGACTTCTAGGCGGAAGTGAGGTGGTATTCCTTCTTGCTGACAGTAATGATGTCCATCTTGGTTGTCATCGTGTAACTGAGGAATTTTTAAGCAAGTCCAGGTAAACGATACCTCCTGGATATCTCCTGGTATCTCCTGGATGGAGAACGGGCCGTAGTTTTTGTTTGCTTAGGGCACAAAAAACATTGCCTTAGGGCTATCACGAATGTTCTGCAAAGTTTCATGAGGGTTTTTGTTACCCCCATATTCGGCAGTTATGGGTATTGTTTACCTTGCCACTGATGTTAAACGTTAACTCGTCACTGTAAATTACAATGTTTAAAAATGTATCGTTGTCTGTAATTATTTCCATCATTTCCACTCAAAACTGCAGCCGAGCAACATTGTCGTCATCTGCAATGTGTTGAACCACGGTTAGTTTGTATGACTTTAAATGTAATCGTTTAGTAATACGTGCCAAACAGTCGTTTGTGGAATGCCAGTCTCACGTGACGCATGTCGAGTCGATTTTCTCGTACTGCGTGCAAAGCTTTGTCTGAGTTATTGTGAGTAGCTTCAGGGACGCGTGGGCGTTCTGGTGATTTTGTGTATAACAAAACAACCTGTCTCAACGAAGTTTGGTGCCAAGAGTAATTTGTTCGCTTACTAGGAAACTCCTACTGTACTCTATACAAAAATTACGTTGAACTGCATTTGCTGACTGCAAATCGTGAAACCAAAAAACACAGCGAGCACGTTCCTCATCAGTAAATGTATCCAATTTTAACAACACTGTTGACAGCGCTGAGGGCCAAATTCGGTACTAGTGAACTAGTGAGTCAAAACTTGATATGTTTTGCTATGAAAGGAGCCTTCAGCCGAATCTGTAATTTGTCTAAGTAAATTTTTATATGCTTTTTAAATGTTGAAGTTCTTTTTGAATCACTCGGTATATATAGAGTGAGCAACATAAAACTGAACCCATGACGTAAGCGCTGCAGAATCGGTAGGTTATGTTGGAATTAAATTTTATGAATGATACCGATAAATTAAATAGCAAAAACATAATTTAAATATTGCATCTATTTATCTCTTATTGTTACAAAAGATGTTCAAAATGACCATCCTGGGCATCGATCCACTTTTGTGCTCGACTGATCATATTGAGAGTCGTCTGACGCAAAATGTTGTTGTCAATTGTGTTGATTTCTCGTTGAATGTTCACCTTCAGTTCACCAATATTGCGGGGATTAGATACATAAAGCAGCCCCTTTAACTATGCCCAAAGGACAAAATCGCAAGTAGACAACTCTGGGGAACATGGTGGTCACCGTCCTCTGCGCTGAAATCTCGTTCATTTGTGAAAGGTGTATGAACGTGATTCAGTGAAACGTTTGATGTATGATACGTTGCTCCGCCTTTTTGGAAGAAGCTGTATTCTTTAACGTTAATTGCGCATAGAATTCTTCGAAATTTGTGAGGTAAACTTGTGTATTGACAGTTCGGTCAAAAAATATCGTTCCCACTATACAATTACCGGAAACAGTACACCAAACATAAATTTTCTCATCGTGAAGTGGACGCTCGAATATCTTGTGAGGACTCCTCGCCATCCAATACTTGTTGTTCTGCGAATTAACATGATCGGATAAACGAAACCATGCCTCGTCTGTCCACCAACAATGTTTTCGAGAAGCCAGTTGCAATAATCAAGTTGTTTCGGTTTGTCTGTCTCCTTCAGTTGTTGTACAGTTGTAACGCGGTATAGTTTCAATTTTAATTCATGACGAATTTTACGACAAGATGTGTATTTAACACCAGAATGTTAGGATAACTTGCGTAATGATTTTTTTTTGACTGGCAGTAATTCTCTTTTCAATATCGGCAATGGCCTGTGGAGTCCTAACGGAAGGTTTTCTTTTTCGTTTTGCATTTGAAATCAAACCTGTTGTACGCCATTTTTTAACTGATTCGTCTGCTACTTACTCTTCGCTGGGATACAGGCATTCGGAAATTTACTCGTATTTACGAATACTTGACGATCCAGAACGAATGTAGTCATCAACTACAGCTATCCTCTCCTGGATTGAATAAGGCAATTTGCACAAACACAACTGCACTCACAATACTGCACGGCATCAAAACGTATACTGCACTGACACGTAGCCATCTGACAAGCGGCAACAACAATCAGTAGTAACATATACATTTATTAGTCGCGTTAGTTGTGTGAGAGTTTTTCATAAATATTGTTGGGTAGCGGTTTCATTAGGGTTGGTTTTATATTGCTCACCCTATATAATTTTCATTTTAAAAAATCCGTATGTTTTACAATTATATGTTGCTAAATAAAGTGATTTTTTTTTATTTTTATAAATGAAAAGCTACATCTAAGGATTATTTATTCTGTTTTTTAATAATTATTTCGTTTGACAGTAACATGTTATTTTACATAGCTATACACGACACCTTTGGGAAACTATACAAGTATAGAAAATGTGAACCACCGGCAAAACTTTGTAAATAATTAACATAGTCAAGAGTTGAAAAGCACCCGAGAGAGTTACAAAAAAGAACCCTTTGAAATAAAACATACTTCTAATTTATCAAAAGCTATTTTATCACATGAACTCTAAATTATGCAATAACTTAAGTACTAAACGTCAAACTTTTGAATTCAGTATAAGTAAATATTTTTTTTTACTTAAGAGAAATTTACTTTATTTCTATAACTTTTTTTGAAGGGGGAAGATATCATAAGTGATATTTATGATTAATTTTTATAAGTATCATAATACTTATTTTATTTAATAATATTTTTATTTTTCGACAACCTAAACATTGATACAAAATATGATGACAATGATTCGAAAACTGTTTTTACGTTACTAATACAATAATTAGTTGCTATAAAAATTATACAGGATTGGCAAAGAGTCTTAGGGATGTATTTATGAGGTAAAGTCCCAGCCATCTTCTTTGCTGTTAATGGGTGAATTGTGTAATAATCTTTATGTTACTTTTTGTAGTTAGTTATATTCGAGACTCTCAGATAGGTTTCATTCGTTTGGGCTTACGTACTTACGCAGTTACTCATTGTTTGTGATATAGCATAACAGTGTCGTTGTTATACAGTTATAATTCGCCAAGCCAGAATGTTTTATTTATTAGAATACGTAAAATAAAATGTGATGGTCGAAATCATCATTTGGTAAATAATTAAAGTGGTGAGTCGGATACCAGTTTTTGAAAAATCGTCACTTTGCCATGAATGAATGTCAAGGTTCGCCTACGTGATATTGCACATCAAACACCCACATTTTGTCCGTGAACCAAATGTGGATTTTCCGTACATCAAATCCGTGCATTCACGTATCCATCAAGGTGGAACCATGACTCTTCACGTCAAAACCAGACATCGAATTCTTTCTCATCTGGCTTTACAGATTACATGAATCACTCACAGAAAGCTATACGTTTTCTCAGTGCCCGCAAGTAACAATTCATGAACTATACGAATTCTGTACGGATACATCTTTAAACACTTATACAATACCGTGTGCGCAGTATCAACGGAGAGACCAGACTAGCTATAGATAGGCGTCGCACAGACTTTGAGACTAACAGAATATGCAGCTAAACGCGTCGATCAACTTTTCTGGTGTTAGCGTTTTCGGTCGACCGCTTTCGGCTGCGTCTGCCAGATTTCCTTTCTCTTGGAACTTGTACAACCGGTTGATGGAGGACTTGTTTGGTGCATCCACATGGTACTTTTCTATGAACACATTCTGGGTCCGGGCATAACTGGCACATCTAATTATTGGGAGACAATGAATATTCTCTGCTGCATTGTGTAACCCATTTTTCCTGAATTAAACATGCAACAAAAGAAGGAAACATTCTTTCATTAGGTTGCGTCACTTTTTGAACACGGTAGTATACATATTTTAACTAACTTTTGTTATTTGAAATAGTTCATAAACTGTGAATAGTACGTTGAAAAAATGAGAGTAAATGACTATTATTAATAACAATTTTATGTTTTGTTACAGGTAAGAAATTTATGAAAATTTTTAACATCTCTTGCTCCATTGAATTTTGGTGCTCTTCAATACCTGTAAGTAATAATCTTTTGTAAGTAATGATTAACATTTTTATTTTTATGATAAACTGGCTTTATAGTCCTTAAAAACCAATGATTCGTGTAGTAAACACCTACGAACTACTGTATCTAGCACTGTTACGCTTCCTCTCCTAACTTGTTGTTTTTCATTGTGTCATATACGTCATGCGTGACCTTGATCAAGGACTTCTCCAAAAATTTTTATGCAGACTTAGTCTTATGATAATATCTCCGTATATTTCCTGTCAGAAAAGTTTTTTTGAAACGTGATCGCGAAAAATTTCGGTTTTCATATTTCAATGGAAATATCCATTTTGACCATCCCTGAATCCATTTTGACTAGTTTCGGCGTGACGTCTGTACGTACGTTTTTCGCGTAACTCAAAAACGATTAGCTGTAGGATGTTGAAATTTTGGATTTAGGAATGTTGTGACATCTAGTTGTGCACCTCCGCCTTTGATTGCAATCAACTGAAACAAAAGTGTCCAAAAAAGCTCAAAATCCCCAAGAAATTGAATTTTGGACTTTTTTTTAACTGCAGTAATAAGCCCTTATTGAGAGCTTTTCAACGATATATCATAAGTGGTTTTTATTTTCATTGGTTCCAGAGTTATAGCCAAGTAACATTTTAATCAATGAAATATTTGGATCTTACAAGGCACATCGGTTCGAATCAGACTTCATCTCCTTTTCTTTTCTTTAATTTTTAAAAAAAAATTAAATATATATATTGATTTATTAAAAATTATTAACCTCTAATTTAAAAAAAAAATATATATTTATGATAAATAATAATTCAATAATAACAATAAAAATAAAAAAAATAAAAAAATATCAGAAGTTATTAATGAAATAAAATGTTATGTACTTTTCATTAAAAAAAAAATGTATATATGTAATTTAATAGGTGTTCAAGGAAGTCATGTCCACATCAGACTTTTTTATGTTCACAATATTACAATGTAAATCCACAATGTTAATTTATTCATATACTTCCCCTAATCATCTACATCTTGCACCCTCATTAACCATAATCGGTCCCACATGATTTCTTGCCGATTTCTTATTCTTCTTCCTTTTTTAAAAATTTAAAATAATTCTAATGCATGTAGTAAATGTAATCTGTATGCGTTTACTTTATAGTTCTTAGATTAGATAACTGTTTTGATTTTAAAATTATTTTTAGAGCAAAATCTACCTTAATAAGAAAATCTATCTTCTTGCTGTTACATAATTTTATATCTTACTAATCTTGGGGATCAGTGAACATTCTGTAGATCCTTATCGGAGCATAAGTTTAAGAAAAAGCTTTTTCCAGTAATTTTTTTCGAAAGATAATTTTTCTATTTTCAAAGTTTTTCTGTAACGATTCTGTAACAATGTGTTTTCTGTAACGCATGAAACAATCAAACCACTGAATTACGTTTTAATTTAGATTGGTTTCCTTTAATGTCAATGAAAATAAAAATGCGGACAGTTTTGTTGTTCGTATTTTTTTTTTACATTTTCTACATCTCAATATATTTTATCTAAATTACCTGAAAATTTTTTAGTTTTTATTGTTTGGCATTATAATCTAATTTAAAAGTCTATTGATGATAAGTTATCGTTATTACGTGTCCATAAATAATAAATTAATTTCTAAATTTATTACCAGCCATTCTACCCTATGTATGTTACACAAAAAAAAAAGGTTTTTAGTATTTTTACGTCATATATATGGCTATCAAAAAATGTCTACAATTTTCCATAATTATTAACCCCGTACCTTAAACGTAGAAATGTTTTTTTGAAATATCTTGCGCTTTTTTTTTAACCTTTATGGAATGGATTGTTAGATTTATAGAAAACTTATGTAAGCAAATTTTTTATGCTAACCTATATATGAATAATTTTAGAAAATTAAAAAAAAAATTTCCCGACCTCTAAAAAATATAATATTTTGGTTTTTATTTTGGATTATGCTCTTTTAATTTTTGTTATTATAAAATTATGAAATAAAATAATTAAAAAGTACAAAACCACTTCAAAAAATAATAGTACTAAAATGTTACACATAATTATATTTTTTATTTATTAACTAAAGTAAAAGTATTTAAAACCAATAACTACTTTTGAAATCGGTACCAGCCAAATACATGTTAAAAAAAAAACTATGATCTACATAATATAAATCCTACTTCGGAACCTAACGCAAGGATAGTGGGAGAGTTTATTATCTCTCCTACTAATCGCAGAACCTGGACGAATGTCCCTTGCTGCTGTGTCTTTCTTTTATCGGGCGGGTTATTATTTATTTAGTGGTAACTATAGAGTTTGTGTTTTATTTATGGACGGAATTGTTATTTGCGTTCCGGACCTTTAGATCAGTTAGAATTAATTGACCGGGGCTGGTCGTGGGAGACTAGGCGCATAAGAGCTTCGTTCACCCGACGTGATTTCCCTTCAATCCGTCCCCTGAAGTCCTTACAGTGTTAGCGCCTTTCGGCCTAATAGGAATACGCCTTTCGGCGGCCCTAATTTTTGGAGGGAGCAATGGCTCCCCTCTCCGGAGGGAGTCGCTTATAGTGACCGATACAAAATTAAAAGTTATGGAAAGGATGATGGTTATTTGGTGAGGTGAAGTCAGGGGACTTTCTTCCCTCTGGCCGTTTTTGCTACTGCTTGCTGTCTTCATGATATGTAGAAGGAAGTTTCGATCTTACAATATTATAAAACTTCGCGTTTGCGAGTGTTGGGGAGCGGCGATAGCCTTGTTTCTTTTAATACTTTCATGAAGTAAGTAAATCCTATTTCAAACAATGCGAAATTGGTAATAGAAGTTTTACCGCAATATATTGAGATCTACAAAAATATAATACAACAATAAAATGCGTCATAAAAAAATATTATAACAATACTGTATAGATGCTTAGGTAGATTTATTATAACCAACTGTATATGCCTTAGCGAACGTTAAATGAGGTATGATCGTTAGACGCTTTCTCTTATACGCTCTTGAGATTCCACTTTACAAAAATGGGAAATTTTTGGGAATCTATGAAGCCGCCTAGCGGTCAGTTGAGGTACTAACTTTACGTAACTGTTTTATTTATAGTGGCTGGCACCTACTTCAAAAATAATTATTTGTTGTAAATATTTTTACTTCCGTTAATAAATAAAAATATAATCATTTGTAACATTTTAGAACTATCATTTTTTGAACTTGGTTTTTATTTTATTTTTTAAAAATATTTTATTTCTCAGTTTTTAGTGATGTCTAGTACATATATATATATATTATTTTTAACGCTTACCAGTCTTTGACGGAATATTCCGACATGGCTGACGTGCATGATTCGGGCCTTTGTCGGACTATTCCGACGTCAACCTTTTGTCCGATTTTAATTCGTTCTCAGTCATAATATTCCGTCTTTTTACATATTTTTTTTAATAGTACTCTGCAGTGATCGATAACGATAATTGTTCGTTTTAATACAGTGAAAAGTGAGGGATTTTCATGTGTATTTGATCACAATCAGCTGACCCGGCAGTATAGTTATTAATAGTTTAATTTTGCATAAATTGTTATTTATTGTAAATACTTTTACTTTAGTTAATAAATAAAGATGCTTGTAACTTTTTAGTGCTATTATTAGTTGAAGTTGGTTTTTATTTTTATTTGTTATAAATTACTTTATAAAACCTCTTCCTTTTTCGGTTTTTTACTATTTTTCGTAAAATTATCATCTGATTTGGTTAAAATTAATAGAGGATCATTCCGAAATATACTCTTTCGAATAAAAAAAATTATCAAAATCGGTTTATTAACGTTGAAGATATTGCGTAAGATACATAAAAAAAAACGGTCTTTTGGTTTTTTTTCTTAAGATTATCATCGGATTTGGTTAAAACTTATATGGGTCCATTCCGATAGTATACTCTTTCGATTAAAAAAAAATTGTCAAAATCAGCTTACTAACGTTGGAGATATTGCGTTAACATACATTAACAAATCGGTTTTTTTAGTTTTTTCCTAAGATTATCATCGGATTTGGTTAAAACTTGTATGGGACCATTCCGAAAGTATATTCTTTCGATTAAAAAAAATTATCAAAATCGGTTCACTAAAGTCGGAAATACAGCGTAACATAAATTTAAACAAATTGTCTAATTGATAACCTCCTTTTTTGAAGTCTGTTAAAAATATTTTTTTCTTTATTTTCCTTTGTCACTTTAAGGGAAATTAAAATTTAAGTAGGTTTGGCCCGTACAATATATCCCGGATCTAAAATAAGCCGTAATTTTTTTCATTACTATCATAAAAATAATACTTTATTTTTTCAACAGTTTTAAACTGTTTTTATTTTTTTTTTAATTTATTAATCTTTTCTTCGTAAAGAATCACTTCTTTATTAACGTTTTTACCTAATTTCCCCCACAAAGTAAGGGAACTCCCAAAATCAAAATGTTTTTATTTGAAATTTTGATATTTAAATCTTCTTTTGATAACTATTTTAATCAACTAAAAGTGACACGAAGGCCCAAAATTTAAAAAAAATTCGGGTAGCGTTTTTTGTTACTTATATTTAAAAGTTTATTATGAATATAAAAATACGACTTTTTATGATTGAATTGCCAAGACTTTCCCGGCGTCGGCGGAAACACATAGTGATGAAAAAGCTGTGCAAGATACTGTAACTTGACCGGCCAAAGTATGAATTAATCGGGAAAGTCATGCAATATTTTTCTAGCTTTCTTATTAATAATTTTCTTTATTAGCGATTATTATATTATGTTATATTAGCAAAATATTATATTCAACATTCTGGACATTTTTTTGTAAATTTACATATTATTTACAAAACAAAAGCTGTGGTAAATGGGTTAGAAATAAATTGTAAAACAAGATGGTGCTCTGGAGCCGTTTACAAAACGTTTTACTTAAAATCTAAGACTAGATGTCCATTTTGATTGTTAAACAGTCATCCGTATTCATATCACCCAACTTGATTACGGATAAACAAACATTATCCATATTAATTAATCCGTAACACTTCCTGCGTAAACAGGAGTTAGGTGGAAACTTTTAAGGTTCTGCATCGTTATTAATAAATAACGATGCAGAATCTTCATTTTTTAGAAAAATTTTAGTATAAATACCTTTTAGAATTTTAAAACTATTAAAAATGTTTTTGTGAAAGTTTTTATTATTAGAACATTAAACGTTTGTCCTCTCCTAAAATTGTGTTCGTTGGTGAGTATATCTGTTTGATTTAGTTTAAGGTTCGTGTTTTCTCTATCTCTAAATTTTTATTTTATCCAGCCTATATAAGAGTGCCCAATTGGAACGCAGACGGTAAGCTGAGTTGGAGATCTCAGTGGTTTAAATGCTTTAAGTTAAATGTACGCTTTCAATTGGAATTGTGAACAACAAACTTTTCTGCTTTTTCTTTTTACTATGAAAACTTTGTTAGAAATACTCGTTATACAAATTAGTATGTCTTATATATTGTTTATTTGGCAGTTAATATTTATTTTATTTGTTTATATATACTAATTTATTTATTATTGATTTTATTTATATACTACTTCCTGATTATCTGCTGGTGATAATTATTTAGTAATCGAAAAGGCCTTCTAATTTTAGATAAATAATTTTTTTGTAAACTGCTCTTTAGCATTTTCTTACTTTCCAACCGAAATATGATTTTAAAAAAAGAAATGCGACAACTCAACCAAGATTCGTGTCTCCTGACACGAATCCAACAGCTCTCAGATTGTTGGTGAGCGTAAATTACATGTGGGTGGAGGGTAAATTTGATTTAGTAAAAAAATAAATTTTCTTTTAATCCTGATTAACTGTGCATTATTTTTTGGACAGCCTTCGTACAAAAAAAAAAAAATCCTACAAAACATTTTATCAGTTAAATTTTTAATCTTATTAAATCGTAGTAAATAATACAATCGTTTAGTTGTAGCCTATCAACTCAGCAGATTGTGGAACAAAAATTGTGACTATAGGCGTTTTTAAAACAATTTTTAAAATGAAATTCTATTCCTACCTTTTAGACGGGAAAAATGGCTAAAACACGACAAGAAAAAATAATATTTTGTAATTTTTTTTCCCAGTAGAAAAGTGAACATTTTAAGAAATATCGAAATTCAAGTAACAAATATTCCAGCGATGATGGAATATAGTTAGAGAATTCAGAAATGGTTTTAACTTCTAATAACGAAGAGATTTGTCTCGGACCTGTAGTTCAGTCTCGTTTTAGATTCTAATGAAACTCTAAATATTAATAAAGTTAAACGTTACAGTTAAGTTGCAAATATTGTAATCTAAATCTCAATTTCCTAGCTAATTACATGAATATTCTGCATTTTAATTGTAACAAGAATAAAAAAAACTGGTTTTTTTTTTTGCAAAAACAAATCAGGTTAATATCTTTTCTGATGAGTTTAAAGCTAAATGACTGCATTTATTATGACGATAAAAAATCCTGGTATGATTTTACTGCAATATCACATTCGTGATAACCTGTGGGATTTCAATAATAAACTGGAAAACAAGATTACCGGTAAAACATAACCTTTTATTTAGATTCTAAACCTGCTTGGATATTTCAATTATAAAAAAAACATGAATAGAAAATTGGTAAAAGTATATTTAAAAAAAATAAATAAATGAGACAAAGAAGACTTAATCATAAAAAAGTAAACAATACGTAGAAACATACGAAAATAGTATTTTTAGTAATGTTTTTAGAATAACAATAAATAATAAGAAAAAAAATACAAACAGCTGTTGGCGTTTTAAATAGTCCCAATAGAAATCCTAAATTTTAGTTTAAACAGACATTAAAGCTCCAAATCAGATTCCATTTTGGAAAATATACTGCGTTGACAATAGACCTTTGTATTTTTTTACTGTAATACTAAAAACATTGCTAAACAAAAATTGTTTTATGTTTGAAAGTTTTATTTATTTGTAGACTGTTTATTTATTTAAACCTGAATACAAATATATACTATATTTTTACTTAAATACAAAGATTCATAAACATTTAAGTTCTGCAGATAAAATTATCTTTATTTGCAGATAAGAAGTTTATCTGTGTTAGACCTACTCAGGTCCAACAGGAATTATAATTTCATTGTTATATATTTTTTTTCTATTAGTGTTAGTTAAAAGAAAATAAATACAGAACGAATCCAAATTGCACGGAAATCTCTCGAGAGATGATTCTATAGCCAAAAATTTGAATATTAACATACGTCAGAAAACTGTTCGTTATCGAGTTTCGGCTCGCGAAACATTTAGCTCTGCTTTCTATTATCTCCGTGAAATTAAAACGTACTAAAATTCTTGGGGTAAAAATCGAGTGGTAAATTTTGGGCTACCTTATAGTTTTTGATCTAAGAAATTAGGTAAAAGTGGACCCAGATCTTTATCTCACTTAGGTTTTAAGAAAAATCGGGTAAAATACGAAAACCTTTTGTGGTAAAATACACATTCTAGGTTTGGAATAAAATAACTTAAAGAATTTAATTTAAGATTGACTTGTCATTATTTTGTTTGATTTTGCTCTGCTCAAACACATACCCAGCCATCATATCTATCAAAGTAGGTAACGCTAACTGAATATCAGTATTGCTAACAATAACTATCGCAGATAAAGGAACGTCAACGTTCCGATTTGCAGCATTGAACCACGCTTCTAGTTAAACCCGTTAAACATTTTTCGACCTTAAATTAAGGGTAACTAAAAACTACTCAATCAATCTTCATAAAATTTTCTTATGCACAACCTCAGATACACTACTACAGCATATCTAAATTTCTATGAAATTGATGTAGTTTTGGAGATTTTCGAGGCAAAAAATTTTATATATATATATATATATATATATTTTCGTACTCTTTATGCTTCACACATAAAGAAAATTCATTTTCACTCCCATCAAGCGACCGAAAGTAATACCGTACTTTTCTTCGAAAAGTCTGTAAAAATAAAAATGTGGTATATTTTTTAATTTTGGAGTAATTAATCCAGAAGTTTTATTTAAAATTGTGCCTGTTAAAGGAGTATCAGAAGATATAATTATTTTAATATGATATATTAATAAATAATATACTGTAATTATTTTTATTTTAATTATTCACTAACATTGTGGAAGCTGTAGAAAATGATTGTTTATTATAAACTACAGTAGAGCATTGATCTGCCGTTATTATAATAATATTATCTTTAAATTTCGTTATTCTGCCAAATACATCGTAAAATAAAGAGAAATCATCCTGAAATAATTAAAAATTGTATAATATTTATTAGCTATAAAAAGTAATAGTAATTACATCTGTTAACAGATAGTCAAAATATAAAAAAATGTAGATTTGCTGTTAAAAAACCAATCAGTAGAAATTTATTACAAAACATTTATTTATATCGTATTTACAGAAATAAACTGTTTTTATTAATTTTTTTTTACAGATGATATTTAACGTAAAATTAATACTGATTTTTATTTACTTTTATGATGTTTTTAATCTTTCATGGAATCAAAAGATTTTAGTTCAGTTTTTATCAGACGTGATTTTTTATATAATATTTTTTTTGTGATAATATTTTTCTTCATTTTGTTGAACGAAAAGTAGAAAATGGAGAAAACACTTTTACCTTGGTATATATATTCTCTTATATATATATAAAAGAGAGGAAAAAAAAAGATTCGATCATATTGTGACGTGAGCAACCTAGGCACTTTGTAATCCTTCCTTACGTTTATCCTCTATTCATTCTGAGCTCTTTCTGACAAATCCTTATACTTTTCTCTTAAAAGAAAAAAAAGAATGAAACCATATATATATATATATACCTGTAATAAGTTTTATTTTGCTTTCAGCTTTTTTTTTTGAATGTATATTAAAATATGATAATGGGGTTATTTAAAGAAAAAAAGTGTGTGTGTATCTCTGTGAATGTATGTGTGTGTGTTTTTGCATACTTATGCAACTTTTTAATTAAATCATGGCATGGTTAAAAATAATACTACTTATCTTTCTCAGTCTTCAAGATCCCTTTCAGTACGAAAAGTACATTGCCACCCCCCTCTCTTTATAGACACATTAAGAAATCCTGTTGCTTATTATTCACATTCGATAGTTTTAAAATAACAAATTCTTTAAAATGAGTAATCATTTTGTTAAGAAATAATAAAAATAATTTTGTTTTTTAACTTTTTACGTAAAGTTAAAATTACATCGAAGTTAATAAATAGTTAGGTTTATAATATTGTCTCTAGAACTGGAATGAACATAACAAGAAGAATTGGCGCATTGTACTTTTAAATGTCTTTTTCAATTCATGGTGAAACAGTTATTTTCTCAAAAAATAATTTTTGTAGTATTGTTTTGTTTTAGGCCATTAAATGTTATTAATTATAATTTTTATAATGAATTACAAGTAAGACATTTGAGGTTAAGCTGTTGTAATTTTGTAATTAACAAAACAGTATAACTAATAAATAAATTATTCGATAAATTATTATTTATAAGATATTGAAAGGATTGGATGTAATGTTTATTTTATGTATGTAACTATCTTCGAAGTGTTAAATATATTTTGCTGTTATTGTCTACGTTAATTTTTATATTTGTCTTAATGGTATTTTGTTAATTGTATTTTTTATTAATTAACTAACCGAATTCGCAGCTTTGCACGCGAACTATGTTGTAGCAATTGTTGAGTTTACAAATCGCTAATAGTACATGTAAAATACTTTTATTGTGATTTATGAATATCCAATGTATAACATGATAAATTCATCATTCATGTGTCCTCGATACGTAAAATCAATATTCGTTAATTTTGAGATATTTTAAGATATGTGTTTATTTTTTTAGATACACATTCCATATAAATGAAGAGATAGATGAAATATTTATTTCTGTAGAATAATGCAGATAGGTTATTAAGTACATTTTTATACGGGCGCTTCGTTATAAACTGCATTTTTGGTTCTTCCATTATTACAGCAAATAAAGAGCTCCTTGCTGTTGCTTACTTGAGAACATGTCACACACAATTGCTCATGAGAAAAGCAAGCAGCTCGTAAATCTACACCAAAAATTTGTAATAACTACGGTTTTTTTAACATAAGGATGTTAGCATATGGAAAAGCTGCTGTTCAGCGGCTGCTATGAGCGTGCAAAGTTTCATTGAAATCGGTTCAGTAGATTCTAAATTAATGCAGACAAATAAAACCCCAAGAGATTTATTTATTAGTATAGATATAGATTTATGACGTGTTTAATTATTTGAAGGGATATAATGTATAGCTGCCAACTAGGCAGATGTATGTATAGCTGCCAGTATCTGCCAACTAGGCAGATTACTTTATTAGTCATTCTTAATAGCTCTTTAATTCATTTGAACATAAAAATTTATTTTCAATTGTACAAAATTCATTGAGGAACCGTTTTGTAATAATATTTTTTTTGAAAAATGAGAATTTTTGTACTATTTAATACTGAAAAAAAGAAGAAGTTTTATTGTAGACTTAATATTTATGTTCCACGTTTTTATTATAAATTATTTTTTTTTATTTCATATATAAAGAATACGTTTGATTAAGTAAAAAAAAAAAAATAATTTACTTTATAATATTATTATTACTTTTTTAATTATTATTTAATGACATTTCTCATTTATTAGTATTTTGAAATGTAGGTCATACAGATTTATCACTGGTACTGTATTTCAAACTTGTTTTATGTCAAAAAATATTCCATCAATCAAATAAATAGACCTTCTGTTTTTTTTCTCATTTCACGTGTTTCTTTCTACTAAAACAACTTTTTACCGTTATTTATTTTTTTCCTTTATGAACATTATTATCATAATATTGATACTATTATCAATTCATATACGTATATATATAGAAACATGTAGAGTGTGTGAGAATGTCTTACTTTTGCGTAGTATTTTACCTTGGATTAGTCATGGATGAATAGAGAGAGAAAAAAGCTGCTTTTATGTTTTTTGTTTGAAAAAAATAATAATAAACTTTCTTGTCATTAGTTGAAATATTAAAGTTTTCTGGTTCATTAAATGAACAATAAATTTACTTCTATTACTAATAAAAATGCATGATGATGATGGTTAATGTTAAAAGCTATAAAAAAAATTAAGTAAGAAACTTTTAACATAATATTTCAATATTATTCACTGGAAAATAACACATTTAATTCAAAACTTTACTAAATATACGGTATTTTATTTTTGTGTAATAACAGTTAGTGGTTTGATTTTAAAGTAATTAAATTTCATTTTAGGAATTAAATTATTATACTCGTAGTATTAATAATGTAAGGGAACGGGAAACAACACAGGAAATGAAAAAAAAAATGCTGAAAAAAAATGAGAATTTGAGGTAAATCAAGTAAGGCAGATGATAAGTGGAATAAAATTAAGAATAGTTTAAAGGAAACAGCAAAGGAGACTGTAGGAATTAAAACAGGATTACGAAAAGAGTGGGTTACAAGTGAAATAATTTAGACAAGATGAATGAAAGGAGAAAGTGGAAAAATGTACAAAAACAAGAAGGTAGAAGTAAAACAGAAAGTTGAATAATGAGCTATGAATGGAAACTGAGAAAGCTAAGGAAAAGCGATTAGAAGAAAAATCAGAGAAAAATAATAGAAAATTTGGGAAAAGAAAGAAAATATGAGTTAATATATAAAGAAGCATCAGAAATAATTTTTTAAAAAGAAACGAGGGAAGAAAATGTATCAGATAGAGGCACAAGATGGGAAACACTTAATGTAAAGGAGGAAATAAAAAGGAGATGGGAAGAATACATTGCGTATTTATACGCGTTAGGAGAAATGCAAAGAGAAATAAATATGGGAGTACAAAGTTCATGAAGATCAAAAAGGGTACAGTATATTAAAAAGTGAAATAAGTAAGGCGATTAAAATTATGAAGAAAGGAAAAGCCGAGGGATGTGATGAAATACCAATTGAACTGAAGAACGTAGAACGATTAGCCTAATATCTCAAGCAGCTAAGGTACTATTAAGGGTTCTAAATAAGAAGATATACAATAAATTGAATGGCAGTACTGAGGAAAAACAGTATGGGTTTAGAAAAGGTTAGACAAGGGACGCTCTAGGACTGCTAAGAATAATAGGTGATAGATACAGGGAAAGGAAGCGGAGAGTGTATGTTGAATTTGCCGACCTGTAAAAGGCGTTTGATAGAGTTAGATGGGATAAATTACTGCTAAGTTTGGAAAAGAAGAGAATTGACTGGAATGAGAGGCGCCTAGTAAAAGAGTTGTATTATAACTAGAGAATAAAATTGAGAGTAGGAGACGAAATGACAGGAAGAATAGGGATTGGAAGGTCAGTAAAGCAAGGGATGCTGTGTCACCAATACTGTTTAGTATAGTCAAACGTGGTTAAGTGGGCCCTGGTTAACTGAGAAACCTCTACTACTGAGATTCACAATGAGGTCCTGACACTTTTGCATCGAAATACCTCTATTACTGGGAATAATTAAACTCCTTTATCTGAGATTTCGTTTTTGAGATTTTTTAGATTTTTGCCTCTGTAACTGGGGCCGTTTAGCTTAATAGCCTGTATAAGTAAGACAGTTATTAATAATTTGTCATTTTGAATATTGGTCTGAACAGGTTTGTTTACAGACTTATTCGAATTTATTCCGAACGAATTTAGTTTTACATTGCTCTAAGGTTTTGTATGTTGAACAAGTGAAAGTTATCAAAATGTCAAAATGAAAATATACAAATAATTCATTGACAGCCGCTGATAAACTATAGTTATTGTCTGTTTAGTGGCAAGTCGCGTGACGAACTGTGTACGGAGTTTAATGTACCGAAGTCTACCCTCTACAGAATAATTAAAAACAAGAACTCGATGGTTTTGGTCTGATGAAGCATACTTCCACCTTCATGGATATGTGAATGCACAGAATTTACGCATTTGATGTACGGTAAATCCACATTAGCTGCACGAAAAAAAGTGGGTGTTTGTGTGGAATGTCACGTAGACGAATCTTCTGGACATTCTTTAATGACACAGTGAACAGTGAGCGCTGCACACAGATGGTGTAACAATCTGTAAACACTATACTTCCAGACCGGTTCATACAACCAAAACACTACGACTTTCTTGGATCAGTGTTTTCATGGACAAGTGATTTTTAAGGGGTTTTGGCCCCCTCGGTTTCCTGATTTTATCTCCTCCTGACTTTTTCTTGTGAGGATACGTTAAGGATGTTGTTTACAAACTCATCCTCACACCATTCCCGAATTGCAGAACGAAATTGAACGATATGTCGCCACAATTCCTGAACAAACGTTACAGCATGTGTTTAAAAGTATGCACCGTCGTATTCAATTATGTGAATTGCATAATGGAGTCCACTTTCAACTACTATTGTAACTTACTTATTTTCCCATAAGGTTGCATCACTTTTTGAACACTGTATAAAAATGGTTAAAACGAATAATTATTGGTTTCTTTTTTATAAAGAGAATTAGAATTTAGATAAATATCCAAAAACCAAATAATTAAAGTTATAGAAAAACTTTAGAGTACTAGAAAATGTGCAACAATCTTTTTCATGATTTTTTTTACCCATTTGCAAAAAAATTACTTTTATTCATACAAAAATAATATCTTCAGTTCAATTATCTTTTAACATTTTTTTTTTATTGGTTTAATAAGAAACCAATGAAATTTAACGTGAAGTGTAACAAAAACATTCAGCTTTTGTGTTAATACTTTTAAAAAAAAAAGTTAGGGAAACTATTATGGAAAAGTTGCGTTGCGATATATGCACGTCCATATATCGCAAACTTATTTCTAACTTAACTTATTTCCTTTCATCAATTGATTTTTTTTTAACTAGCATTTTGATTCTTGTAAAAATAGATTTTTCATAGAGAACACGAATTCTGTTAAGTTTTATAAGTCAAGTGTTTAAAATGAAAAATTTTGTTTTTTGTTCTTTAAATACTTTTATTTTTAAAAAAATAAATTCTAATATTTTTGTAATTTTTACTTTGTGTCAACGGAATTACATATTCTTTGATGTTTTAATTTAAACCGTTTTTAAATACTTGACTGTTTTTTCTTTGTAGATTTTTGATAAGTGTCGGTTGCAGTAAAATTTTATAAATATTTGACTGTTTTTTTCTCTATAGATTTTTGATAAGTGTCGGTTGCAGTAAAAATTTAAATAATAGAATTAATTTTTTTTTTCATCTTTATCATATTCTTTTTAAAACTATATATTCTAAACTTTCTTTGTTCTTTTAGTACGTTTGATCATTTTTTTTAATTTTATTATTTTTTTTACTTCATTCATCTTGTTTTATACGCTGCGTTGGTTCTTAATTTTTAACTTTATTTTACAGAAAACGATATGCTTATTCTTTTTATTTTTCTTAACCTGTTTTATATGAAAGTAGAAGAGCTTGTATACTATTCTGAAATAACTTTTTGCTTAAGTTAGGTTTTTAATGTTGTTTTAGAGTTTATGATTTTTTACGTCTACGTTTCTTTAGTTCTTTTATAAAAAAATGTTTCGTAATCATATATATAAAGTAGAGAAACTTGCTTAAATTCACTAATACTTATGTAATTTTTATTTTATATTTTTGTTCATAGACCCGTCAGCGCTCGTTTATCTTCCAGCTTTGCATTCTGTGATAAAACTTAGTCTCCCGCACAATTTGTCTCCTTCATTGTCGAATCTTTTCCTTCCCACATTTGTTTACAATCCTCCATACTTTTTATTCACCTTTTCTCGGTCTACCTCTTTTTTCACTTCCTGAATTCATCCATAAAACTACTGTACAGTAATTTTCCTTTTTTTTCTGTTTAGCCTCCGGAACCACAGTCAGGATTACTTCAGAGGATGAATGAGGATGATATGTATGAGTGGTATGAGTGTAGTCTTATACAGTCTCAGGTCGACAATTTCTGAGATGTGTGGTTAATTGAAACCCAACCACCTAAGAACACGGGTATCCACGATTTAGTATTCAAATCCGTATAAAAGTAACTGCCTTTACTACGATTTGAACCTTAGAACTCTCGATTTCGAAATAGCTGATTTGCAAAGAGGCGTTCACCACTATACCAAACCTGTGGGTTACAGTAATGTTCCTGTGATATATTTTCTGTACGGCTATACCAACCAATAGTTTGTGATTTGATAAAGCGAACTATATTCTCATTGATTATAAATTACGATTTTTAGTTTCTCTTAATTTTCGATTCGTTTACTTTGTTCATGGTCGTGTTTACCTGCTTTTCTTCAAAGACATTTGATTTTTTCTTTCTTAATTCACGCTCAAACTTTATCTTTCATTCATGACTGTTGTTTTTAAAGTTTACGGGCGATCCCAGATAGTTGTAAGCAGATAAATATCCGGACAAAGAACTTTGATAATGTCTTGGAACTTTATTATTTATTTCTCTCCAAAGGTATTAATTTTGTTTTAATCGTGGATATAGTTGGAATACTATACAATCCGTGCATATTTTGTTCTTTGGTAACATATGAAACTTCCCTCCATCAATTTTTTCCCAAATTCCTAAAATCGTTAACTGACAAATGTATAGAATTATTTTTTTCTTTTTGAGCGGAAGAAATGATATCTGTGAGACTCTTGTCGTACGGTTTACAATTTCATTGCAATTTTTTTGGATATCACTGGGTTTTGTTAGATTGTTCTTTTTTTTATGAATTACTGATTGTTATCTTATAGATTTATTGCTTTCTAGAACAAACAAAAATAAATATTTTTGAATTTCTCGGCCAATGTTTTTTGTTGATAGTCATATCATTCACTTCACACCATATTTTCCCTTTTTTAATAAAAGTAGTGTAATGACCTTAACGAATCGAAGATCCGTGATGTAATATTGCGCTTATTGTAAGTGTAACCCTCTATATTTATCGTATCCGTGGACACACTTTTTATATTATTATTAAATGAACTTTTTTTTATTTCTCCATAAATTAGTTCAAATAATCCTAAACACAGAATAAAAATTTTACCAATCGAATTCATTTCTGTTCTATGCAACAAATATTTATTGCCACATTTGCAACACTTTCCTACTGTTCGTGGTTTTTTGTGTTTTATTAGCGCCTATTATCTCTTGTTAACTAATAGTTTTATTTTATTCTAATGAGGTGATGGAAATAAAAAAATGTTTCATTTACATAGCAGCATTTACTATTAAAACAAGCTGTAGTATGTTTTCTTTTAAATTTTATTATTATTTCAAGTACACTATCAAGTTTTTGTACGCTACCTATTACTATCAAGTACTGATACCTAGCGGCGCGATTCGTAAACCCACCTTTTTGAGGAAAAAGTGACATATTCGAGTCCCGCGGTTCATCAAATGGAAGAAAAAATCGTTGTCTAGCAAAATTCGATGTATTTTTGAAAGTATTCTTTATTACAAATCTAATTGAACTGAAATATAATGTTTTGAAGCTTCTTTTTTAATTTTTTCCCCATTTTCACATCACTTTTAGGTTAGGTCATGTTTAGAACTGTAAACATACAGATTTAACTTTTTTTTATTTCTAATATATTGATTTATTAATAATTTATTAATCTCTGATTGAAAAAAAAATTGTAAGGCAACAAACTATGGTTCGTTGAATTCGTGGTGCCGTGCAGTTCTGCGGACTCTTACCGGCGAAGTTCTAACGAACTTCTTTATAATTAAAATTTGTATCCTATTTGGTGGGTGATTGCAATAACAAAACAATTTTTCGGGCTTCTTTTACTACCAAATACACGCAACTTAAGAGGGGTTTGTGGTTGAAGGTCCGGTTATACCCATTGATTTTTTCACAGATTCCCTCCACAGCTATCATACTTCTTCTGGGTAACGTAATCCAATGACATTGCTTAAAGCAATTATTGCTGAAGGAGGACGGATAAGAGTATTATTTTACGATTCGGTTGTTGCTTGATTTGTAGCTGGTAGCACAGTAAAATTCTAAACTAGAAATGGGCTGTTAATCGGGTTATCAATTTACATTCATTTCATCAGCAGAAGTAATTATACAGACCACGTTACAATATTTTTCTCGTATTATGTCTAAAATAATAATAGTAAATAATCTCTAATTTAAAGTTGACTATTTTAATAAATTCAGAAACAAACGGTAGTTTTCTATTTTCTCTTGCTATTAGCTTCAGTTTAATTATAGGTCTGCCAAGTTAATTTTAGGAATTAATTGCATTAAAATCATGTTTTATTGTGGATGTACCTCACCAGTTAAGGATAAAAGCTCATTCTGCTGAAAGTTTAGCTAATTTATAACATGTCAAGCAGTTTACAGATTATTTAGAATTAAATTCTAGTACAAATAATATTTTATGTTACCAGTGAGACCCATTTTTACGAAGTCCTTCCTTAAGGTCAGTTGTTTTGCTTAATAAATGTGCTTGAAAGACTTATTATGAATAATTCTCATGAGACATCATCTGTCATGAAAACTTTTTAAGCTTAGAATTGTTAGTAAAATTATTACTTGGAAGGGTTAGTGTCATTATAAAATTATGATTACGTCCCTCGCTGTAAAAATAAGAAGATTTAGGGCTATGATCCCGTTATTATATTTAATTAATGGCCAGGCTTAAGACATAGTATTAAAATTTTAACCAAGCGTCTCATCTCAATAAAAAAAAAATTATATTATAAAAATGTTTTATTTCTTTTTTTTATTTAACTCTTTCGATTTATATCATGATTTTATATGATTATTTTTATAAAATAATAAAAAATGTCATAAAAATTTTCATTTTTGATTATCGATGGCATAAAGGTATGATAGCATATTTATTAGTGTATAAAAAAGTTTTTTATATGACAAAAGAACAGGATTCTTTTTTTTACCATTTCAAAGAAAAGCACGGTCAGTCATATGGTGGGAGTGGAGATAAAAATGAACATTTTTAGGTATGAGGCGTTCGAAAATACCATTTCCTTAAAAGTGTGTGTGTGTGTGTGTGTGTGTGTGTGTGTGTGTGTGTGTGTGTGTGTGTGTGTGTGTGTGTGTGTGTGTGTGTGTGTGTGTGTGTGTGTGTGTGTGTGTGTGTGTGTGTGTGTGTGTGTGTGTGTGTGTGTGTGTGTGTGTGTGTGTGTGTGTGTGTGTGTGTGTGTGTGTGTGTGTAAGTCTATGTATAAAAAAATCTTTTGGCTCTATAATCTCTAAATCTACTAGATCAATTACATTGAAATTTATATATATTGTAGTAATGTATCTGAAGTAGTGCGCGGGAAAATTTGATGAAGACTGGTTGAGTCATTCTTGAATTACGCTCATTTTAAGATTGAAAAATATTCAAGGCTATGTTCACTGCTTAGTGATGTATTTTTCATACGCGCGTGTACAGCAATTCATAGCGGTGAGTAAGCTGAAACTTGTGTTTTATTTTTATTTTAGTGATTTTTTGACGTGATCTTTATGAATCAAAGTTGTTTCTTTTTTTTTGTAAAATTTTAGTTTAGAATGAGTAATACTTTTTCAAATTGAAACAAAATAAATAAAATAACGAAAAGTCGGTTTTCTTGCACAGAACTGCACAAAGATGTTTTAAAATTTATATTGGCAAAAACATATTCATTCCTCTTCTTATATTAATTAATTTAATTTTGTCATTTTTGAAATATGTTTGGTTCACATAATTTCATTACTTTTTTTGTTGGTGTGTTTTGAATACAAATCGGTTGCGCTATTAATAAAGCTGATTTAAAATTACATTGTAATAATATTAATTTACTTTAATAATAATTACAACAACAATAATAGTAATAATAATAATAATAATAATAATAATAATAATAAATAATGATGATGATGATGATGATAGTAGTAATGATAATGACGATTAAAGTTTGAGGTTGATAGAAATTTTAGGGTTCGAGTGGTGGTTTTACCGAGTTAACGTACTTTAACAATATGTTATATTTAATGCAAGTCTAGGGAATTTCATCCCTCTAATTTCAGGTCGAATGTTATGTTAGCTTTCTCTAAAGGATTGTGTTTAGCTTCTTATAATGTTGAGTTGAAATTAGATTAGTTTCATACTTTGATGTGAATACTTACCCTGTTTGTTAATAATTATGGTAGAATTTGTTTTATTATAATATTAATATTAAATATTCTATTAATAATAAAATAAAATATTAATTAATATTATTTATTAAATATTATTTCTTTTATTTATTAATAGAATATTAAATATTTTATTTAATATTAATATTTAAAAAAAAGTAAATTAGCCGACGTAAGTGCTTATTCAACGGCAATTTTCCAGTATTAGTTTTAAGAAAGTTTTGCTTCGATTAAAAATTATTTTGGTTTATACTTTGTAATTAACGGTTACTTTTTTATATTCCAGTATTTTTCAGATGAAAAAAATATTATATTTTAAAAAATCTGATTATTCTTGTTTTTTAAGCATTTAAAAAAAAAGTGTCGAAATAATCTTTTTTCACAAAAGTGAAACTGAATTTTAAAATGTTTTAAATTTACTTTTAGCCCTAATGAACACGAGCGCATACACCAAAAATTTTAAACATTATTCACCTTTTACCTTTTCTCTCGTAAGTACTTTCTTAGAGCAATAAAATTTTATAATTTCATAGAGCTTAGAAATATAAAAATTGTAATAAACTTAAGAAAAATATTAAATTTTATAATTATTAATTTTCACTAAGGGAATTTTTAATATTAAAAAAAAGCTATACTAATTTTTAAGCTTTTTATTTTTAAGTTTATTGAATTTGTGCTTCATGGTGTAGAAGTCTACTAACAAAGCGCTTGTAACAGAAAAAAGAAATTAGCCACCAAAAACGGGAGTGTTTAAAAAAAACACTTTTTTTAAGTGTGTTCGTGCGCGCTTATATATTTTGTACAAATTAACAATATTTATACATTTTTATATTTTGAATGTCTGTAAATTGAAATCTTATCATAATGGAGATGATTTACGCAATTTTTGGAGTTTTTATATGCCCATCTGTTAAGCGCTAGACTAATTTAAGAATCACTACCAAAGTTTAACAACGTCTTTGAATTGGGAATCTTTAGCTATTAAAAGTACAACGCACATGTAAAGTATGTCAAAAATATTACTTGTGCCAGTTACTTATTTTTTATACTTATTAAAATTGTAATACGGAAAATAACTATAATGTACATGCAGTGTTTACTAGTGTAAACACTATCATACTACCAAATACAAATATTATCGTACTATCATACTTATCAAATTAATATTTTACTGCAAGTGCATAATGCATTTCGTAACAAAAGCTTAAGGAAATTCGCAAATGACAAACAAATTTAAGTTGATAAGACAGGATGTATTGAATCTGAAGGTTTTTTATTGGTCGACATGTTTCTTTTTATTTATTTCCGTAAATTATTTAAAACTTTTTTTCGCTACTTACCGAACGTGATGTTCGCGATGGAATTTTTCAAACCTATGAAGCCTACATATTCCAGTACAGATTTATGACAAAACTGAATCATTTTACTTTTTTCTGTTCCCTTTACCGTTATTAACACATCACTTCATCTCCAAAAGAGATACTTTCATTCTCAAAAAGAGAATACTTTCTATTACTTTCAATTAACCTATCATTCCTATGTCTTTAATCAAAATTACCGCTTGTATTGTTCAAACACATGATTCGTGTAGAGTTGTGTTGTCATAATTTTAAAATCAAGAATTTTAATTATAGTAAATAAATTAAAAATATAACGGCTTTTCAGAAACCTTCCAGTTTATTTAAGTAAGCATTTTTCGTTGTTTTCGTTATTTACTATTTTGACTGATGAATTTAACTAGCAACTAAGGTTGAATTTTAATCTTTCTCCTTAAAAGGTTGAGATACGTTTTCCTAATGTTAGCACAAGTATATTTTAAATATTTGTAAACTGATTGAGGATGCTTTAAAAAAGAATGAAATCTTTCTGTATGAAAGTAAACATAAGGGAACGGAATTATTTTATAATTTATAAATTCCATTTCATTTATGATCGGAGTCAATATATAATATCAATTATTCCAGTCGGAGATAACTTCGTCTACCGCTGTTGACATAAGAAACGCTTGCTTTCGCTGTTAATGTAACTGCTCTCTTAAAAATTATTGGAAAAATTTCGTAATGCATGTTGATAAAGGTTTGTTTATAAAAGGAAAAAAATATCGTTGTACTTGTGCTACCCAAACTGTAAGTATTCAGTGAAATTTACAAACCGAACGAGTTCTGCAAATACTTGCCGAAAAATTCTTCTTCAGCATAATAACGAGACTGACATTGAAACTACCGTTAAGAAGGGATCTATCATTTATTATATTTCAGAGTGGGCGTATTACTTGAAACAGCTGGGTCGTAAAAAAATTTTTATTCATCCATCGGTATGAATTACCGATTGTAATTACTTATGATTACTTTGCTTTCTTTTACTTATTATTACTTACATATCATTACTTTGGTCCCACTGAGCGGTACAAAAATTTTACTTTTGAAAAAAGACTTGATTGCCGTCAAACAACCAATAACGTTAAAAAATATCAGAAAACTATTCAGTTCCTCATAAAACTTACGAAAGTAATTATACACAATATTTCAAACTAAAATGAAAGATCTCTCTTAGTACATAATTTTTTTTTTTAAATAATAAATTAATTATATCGTAATTTAAATTAATCTTCTCGTAAAAACTAACCTCATCGGAAAACAGTGGACGTACCACTGCGTATAAGGGGTATGACATTTTCCCTAATTTCTCCTCTACCAGGCATCCTACCCCAAAATTTCCCGGATCAATCCGATCCCAGACCTTTTTGACCCTTTCACCCCCTCCCACCAATTTTTTTTAGTTTATTTTTTATCAGTTTTTTTACTAGGTACTTTTTACCTACCCACCAAAAAATCCCCGCCCCCCCTTTTTTAAGATTTCTGAACCCAATCATGTGGGGTATCATATTACGCGGAATTGAGCGCTGAACGCTCTGGTGACACGTAAACAATTTCCAACTTCACTGGTGGCGAGGAGAAGAAAACTTATTTATGGAATAAGATGTATAAACTTCTACCGCTGCGGCTGAGACAGACGTATTTATAGCAGCCAAACAAGACAAAGGACGGAAGCAGGAGAAGCAGTGGTCGACCGAAGAGGAGGATGCTCCACCGTGAAATCTTAAGGACTTGACCAATCGTCTGGGACGCGCATTGTATGTTCTGCGGCAGAGGCAGAATCACGGCACTGGTTTGAATAGTTTCATTAAAACACATGAAATGGAACGGCAGGTTATTCTTAGTGGATTACAAGCGCTGCAAGGAATTTCGTCGCCGCTGAGGCAAATTACACAAGCGACTCGGACGGAGCCGATGAGAAAGTCGGAAATAGGAGAAATTCTCACAGCAAATTGGTCTTATGATGGACTTATAGACAAGCATTCACGACGGTGGCCATCAGAATGTAGTGACAAGTTACATCAGATGAAGACTCTACCTCCGGATGCAAGCGATGCTTGCAGTTTCGTCGATTTGACACGAGTTTTAGCGATGGGCGATGAGTCGTTCAAGGGTGCTGGCTACAAACCCGGAGATGTTGTCTGCGACGATTCATCACTTATGGGCGATGATTCTACAATTGAGAAATGCAGATACAAGATCTATTACAACTCGACGGCTGGTGATCGTGCCTCACGTCTGGTTGTAATGAAGGCACTACTACGTGTATTGACAAAGTCAGATTTTCCTGTGTTTTTGCTACCAGGCGGTATCATAAGTAATCATATACGGAAGACGCTTATGTATTTATTTAGAGAAAACCCTGATCCAGTATTGATTGTTGTGTCCGAACCTGCTGGTCAGACTGGAGCGGTTGTCGGTAAGCGGTTGTCGGTAAGCGGTTGACTCCTGTCGAGGACAACCGTACCGTGGTCGTGAGGGCAGAAGGAAAGTCATACGCAGACTTACTTAGAACGACGAAATCAGAGGGCTAGGGCTGGTGTAGTTGGCTTGACGCCCGGGCTCCTTGTACCGTACATGCTGGCTTCGTCAGAGAATTGGAGGCTGGTGGATTCGTTTGCGACGGAAGTGTTCGAGTACCAAAAGCATGGAGGCTGGGAGAAGGGGATAATAGTTTAGGGACGGATGGATAGCCCCAGTTGCAAGGGTCGGTATGCTAAGGTGTACCGGTTCCGATAAACGGCTAGGGACTCCATGGGAGAATAGGTGGGAATAAATAAAGACCGAGTCCCGGCCTCCGAGTGCGGTACTGGGAACGACGTGGTCGGGCCTAATTCCCCTTCCCGGTGGTTAGAGGCAGGCCTACGAAAAGACGGAGTCACGGTCTCGGGGGGAGAACGACATATTCGGGCCCGGTTACCCCTCCCTGGGGATTAGAGACAGACATATAAAAGATCCAACCGGGAGGCCTACCTGCCATGCCGGATCTACTGCCGGTAAGTGGGGATGCTCTGTAGAGTTCAAAGGGCACTCCCCTGGGCTGAGCTTTACATCATTGTATGTCCGGCCCAGGGATGTAGCAGAAAAAAGAAAAAGGGGGTCACTTGACCAAAAGTCAATCGGAAGTAAAAAAATTTAATATGGATTTAGTTATAATACCTGGTGGTACAGTTATAGGTTTTGTATGTAGTTAAAACCAAGCCTTTTAAAAATAATCTTAAAAAAGATTGTAATTGTTGGATGCAAAGCAATAATCATCAGCTAATTCCTACTGAAAGAATAAAAAATCCCTGTGTGAGCTTATTATGTGACTGGATTATAAGTCATGGAATTCGATAACACCAGATAGTATTAGACAAGGATTTGACAAACGTTGAATGTTGATTAGACAAATGTTGCATTATCAATTCATTAGGTAGAAGATGATATTCTGTGGGAGGAAGAATCAAATAACGATAACAGTATTTTATTTTCAAAAGGCAGTAGTGATGATTAAAACATCAACTCAAATGTTTATTTGTTGGGAGTGAATTTTTGTGAAGAAATTAATTTTTTATGGGATTTTTTCATAACACTATAGAAATAAAATTCAAATAAAAATTTAAAAACTGCAATAATTATTGCTATATTTTAATATTTCTAATTAAAAATAGCACATAATTTTTCATTTTTTTTTATTATGATGCTATTTAGATATAAAATTTTAGCAGTTATGTACAATACCGGGTGATTCTAAAGGGGCTTCACAACTTTAAAAGCATATAAAAATTTATTTAGATAATTTAACAGATGCGACTGAAAAGTCTCATTTCATAGAAAAACCCAAGTTACGTTACATTCGCTTTGGTACAATATGGCTTCCATTTGTAATGCGACATACATCACACCTGATCATTTCAAACTGTAGCCTGTAAGTCGGGCGTTACTTCTGAAGCTGCGGCGTAAATTTGAAGTCTTAGCTCAACAAGATCAACAGTCAAAGGTGGTACGTAAACCCGATCTTTAATGAAATCCCACAAGAAAAAATCTAGCGGCGTCAAATCTGGTGAGCGAGGTGGCCATGCAATTGTATCTTCACGGCCAATCCACTGACCTGGGAATCGAGTATCAAGAAAACCTCGAACTTCTAATCGGTAGTGAGGTGGTGTCCCGTCTTGTTGATTGTAATGGCGTCCATCTCAATCCAGATAAACGATACCATTTACGGTTGCCTTCTGAAAGAAGAATGGGGCTTCTGTCTGGAAGAAGAACAACCTGTCTCAACAAAGGTTTGGTGCCGATAGTAAATGGTACGCCTACTAGGAGACTCCCTACTGTACTCTCTAAGAAAATTACGTTGAACTACAGTTGATGACTGCAAATCGTGAAACCAAAACACACAGCGAGCATGTCCCGTACGTGAATGGGTACATTTACTCGTCACGTAGTTCGAATTCACGTAGTTCCTAACCATATCAGTGACAACGCTGGTGCCCGAATTCGATACTAATGAACTACGTGAATTAGAACTTGGTGTGTTTTCTATGAAATGAGACCTCAATCGAATCTGTAAGTTACTTTAACCATGCTTTATATGCTTTTAACGTTGTAAAGTTCTTTTTGAATGCATTACAAAAAAGATTTTTTTTTTGTCTTCAGTCATTTGACTCTTTTGGTGCAGCTCTCCAAGATTCCCTGTCTAGTGCCAGTCGTTTCATCTCTGTATACTCCCTACGTGCTACATCCCTAACAATTTTTTTTTACATACTCCAAACGTTGCCTGCCTGCACAATTTTTCCCATCTACCTGTTCCTCCAATATCAAAGTGACTATTCCAGGGTGTCTTATGATGTGGCCTATAAGTCTGTCTTTTCTTTTAGCTGTATTTAACCAAATGCTTCTTTCTCCATCAATTTGCGGCAAACCTTTTCATTTGTCACTTTTATAGTAAAATACTAATATAATAGTGTAATAAAAAGTATGTATAATATTATGTAATCGTATATTTTTTAATTAATTTCTTATTTATTGGTGGTAACATTTTATTTAGTGGAAAAATGTTTTTACTAAATAATTAATCCATCCATTTATTTTATAATGTCTGTTTTTCTTTTCTTCTTTTTTAAAGTATCATTTTATCTTGTTTCGACCGAGCAAGACTTTATTTCTGCGTGAAACGCAGAAAATACTCTTTAATAATATGACTTATTAATTATTAATAAGAATCCTTTTATCTAGGAATGGTTATTATTAATTTTCAGCGAACGAACAGCTCGTTATTGAATTCAATGTGTGTAAACACCTTTTTTCTCGGATTTTGATTTTGATTTCGGATTTGGATTAAGCATCGTTAGCGTATTACAAAAGTTAACGAATATCCCCGATCAGCCATCGGGTTCACCTCAAAATAGCCGTCCAAATTAAATTCTGTAATAATCATTACGCAATAACGCTGTAAGCTATCAAACTGGTTCAAACGCACTATCTAAGGTTTACAAAAATGCATAAAATATATATGAATATCAATTTTTTAAATTTTGTATACTCCAAAATGGCGGGAAAACTTAACTTTTTAGTAATTGAAAAAAATGCAATAAAACCGCCAAAACATGAGATAAATAAATTACATTAACTTAGCGTATGTAGCGTAAGTAAACGTTAAAGATATCAATTATGTTAGGAATGAATTAATAATTGAAAGAACAGGAATAATAATAAGTAATAGAACAGGAAGAAAGTTCGTTTGGAAAAGTCTTACTAGAATTTTCATTGATAACTGTTGTATTATTTTTTTTAAACTGGTATATTGTTTTGATAAGCTGTTGAAGAAAAAGTCAATAGTATTTTATTTAATGCAAACACTATCAAGTTGCGATTCTAGTAAATTAAAATATTTCATGCTTATACAAGCCCTAAACTTTCTCGCAACAAAATCAGTAGCCGTATACTGTCTTATGAGCAGACTTTCTCACACCTTATAATCTATTTACAATATTGATTGATACAATATTTATTCCTTTCATCTGCAGTTAATGTAACATTAATTATAAAAAACGTTTTAATAAATATTAAATAATCCCTCATAATAGTAATGGTTGCTGAAATTGCTATTTCTTAAAAAATGTCCGATTAAAAAAAAAGTTATTGGTACAAAAATTTACAAACTGCGTGATTGTAACGAAAGTGATTAAATATTAGGCATTTAACAGAGCATATTTTTAAAATTCTATTTTACTTTTACGCGGACGTAGAACAGTGTTAGTTTTAAAATAGTTAAGAAAGGGCATTTATTTTTATTATTATTTTTTTTTTTACTTTTTTTGATAAGAAATTACACAGGTCAACATGAAAGTGAATGGGGAATAAATTATGACCAAACATTATTTTACAGTAATTATAAAACTAATTATTAAGCTTAAAACTCATCTGCAAAGATATTACACGACTAGATGTACACTTAAATATTAATGTTTCTTAAAAAGTACTTGAACATTTGTCCCTGCTATTATATTTTAGTAACAGAATTTAGCACAATCAACTTGTAATAACTTTTTCTGCAATTATTCTCCTTCCTTTATTCTCTATTATTTTTCTTCCTTTATTCTCAAGTCGGTCATTGTTGAGAATTAACTACCATTAAGGTTGTTCGAATTGTAACTTCAAACTATACTACTAAATTAACAACATGTTCAAATGCAATTAAAAATAACCGTTTAATTACAACTGAAGAAACCGATTTAACAGATAGAATTGTAGCAATTAATCTGCAGTATTACTTTTACATATGAACTTGGTACTTTTTTTTGTATTTATCTAAATTTATATTGATAAGGTATTTGTTTTGTCAAAATAACGTATTAAAGCACACCGATTATCTATGACATAAACTACGATGAGTTTCCTGCACTGTTTGTAAAATTGAACGTTTATACGATTAGAGATATGTTATTCCATACCTATAAATCATAGTCGTATGTAATACATATGATAAATCACGAAGTAATTTCATACTGTTATTATTTCTTCTTAGGATTATTAAAATTGATGCTGATGATATTATAATGATTACATAATAAAAATAATTTTTCTCTAACACATGTGCGTATTTAGTAATTCTGTAACTTATATTTTTAAAATCGGTTATTAACATCAACGTAATGTACTGAAGACTGTGGATCTGGAAGGGCATAGAGGAATTTAGTAAAAATTAAATAGGTTTATACCAGCACATTTCAATCGACTTGACCATAGGTCAAGCAGAAAAGTTAGAAAAGCAGATTTTATAAATATTAATAAAAATAAGAATTTTTTTTATAAATGACTGATCTCCGTGGCCGAGTTTTAGCGTTAAATCCTTTCGGATGGAAGGAAGATTTCATACACTAAAAATTGCCATATTCTCTCGTGTAATTATAAGAAAACAAAGAAGAATTCATAAATGTCTTACTAAATAGTAAATTATATTTCTATATGTAATAAATGTAAAAAGATGATGAAGAAAACAAAGGTTTTTTTCTTTAAAAAAATACAGTAATGCACTTTATACTAAAAACAGCTTAAAAACCCTTTCGTCCAAAATAAAAAATAATAAGTTCAAAATAAAAAGTTTAAAAATAAAAAAAACAATAGATACTGCAGATAAAGAAACGTTAACGTTCCAATTTGTAGCATCATAACGAACCACGTTTATAGCATGTCCCGCTCAATCTTTCTCGATCCTTAATTGAGCGTAACTCAAGAACAACTCAACCATTCGTAAACAAATTTTTACATGCCAAACTTCAGATTCACTAATACAGCATAAATAAATTTCAGTGAAACTGATCAAGTAGTTTTGGAAATTTTCGACCCTCAAAATTTTATATATAAGCCTTTACCTATATATAAAATATATATTTATGAATTTATATATTTATATTTATTTATTTTTATATATCTATATATATTCATAAGGAAATCTTAATATGAGTGAATGGTAATTTCAAACGCCTGATACCTCAAAATGTAAAGAAAATTCATTTTCATCCCCCCTATAACCATGTGACCGTAAGTAATACGGTACTTATCTTCGATAAATCGGTAAAAAGAATGCAACAAAATATAACATAAAACAAGAAATAAAATTAACTAAAAAAATAGATTCAAGTATTTACTATAAAATGAGAAGTGTAAAAAAAAAATAAAATAAATGAAAAACCTTGTATGTTTAAAAATGTTTCATCTTAATGTATAACAAGATGATGCAAAACAACCCTGATGAGATTCGAACTCACAATTTTTTTTCATAAAATGTGACCTTATCCATTCGTCTACATGGGCTCAATTATTGATGTTAATAATTTTTAGTTTTAGTTGATATGGCAACAATTTATATTTTTTTAAAAATCACTATTCATTTATATCACGTCCGTTATTGGGTAGATGTGCTATTAAATGGATAAAAAAAAATAATTGCCCTAGAATTTGCCTGAATAGATGAAGAGAAACCGTGGTAACTTGTTTAAAGCATCTTCATATAAAACACAATTAATTATAAAATAAAAATAGGTTTGATTAAGGTTCGTATTGTATTAATCATTTAAATATAAACACAGAAAATAATCTTAAGGTAAATACATGAAGACACTATATATAAAAATTACCTTCAAAATAATTTCACAAATTTAAAAAAAAGTTATTTCAGTACACGCGCACACATACAGGCACTATAAAAGTTAGTAGTAGTATATATATATATATATATATAAATTTATCCATAACTTAAAAAGAAGATAGAATTTCCCAGTCGTGAATACCTTTTCCCTTTTAATAGCATCTTTACATCATTCTACATTTTACTTCTACAAAAGAATAAAATCCACATATACGAGAATTTCATTGCTTATGAAACAAACTGAAAATGAAGTGCAATAATAAAAAGTATAACAAAAATACTAAGTAAAAAATAATTAATACATCACACAAAAAAGTACGGCATTTAAAAAAAAATACCGCTGCTCTTTTTTAAGTGAACTACAATCTGTGGTTTTGGTTTACAACTTCCCATGACATTATTACATACTGTGTATATTAATAACCAAGTTTAGCCGACAAGAAACAAGTTCTAAGACTTAATTAGAAGTAAAAATAAATATTCCTTTACCAGATAAGAGGAAGTAGAGCAAAATCCTTTTTAAACTCTCATTAAAAAATATAATAATATACCGAACATATTAGATTATTTCCTAGGTTAAAAAAGATTATTCAGAGCTACGAGAATTTAAATATAGATTTACTGGAAAAAAAAAAAAACAGCCTTCTTTTTATTATTATACGATATGAAAAAATATAGAAATCCAGTTTAAACCGAAACAGTTGTTACATTTTTAGAAGCAGAAACTGTGATTTATTCAAAACAAATGTCGTTAATAAAGATATAAATTTCACTGTCCAACGAATAACCGTATTAATCTTATATATATATATATATAAATGAATTTATGTTTGTTTGTTCCGTATGCGTTCCTACATACCATTCATGCGATTGCGATGAAACGTTCTTGAGTTGTTGTGTGTAAGCTCGCGAGGGTTTATGAGTTAGTTTGGACCCCCTAGGTGATACTGAGGTCGAGATATTTCTAAAAATTGTATTTACGGTCCGATTTGGCTCATCTTCACAATATGTGTTACTTACACGGAAAGAAATAACTGTGCAAAAAATGGACCCGCTAGATTGCGCTGGGATCGAGATATTTAGAAAAATCATATTTGGTTCATATTCAGAATATATATTAGTTATGAAAAGAAAAGGTGAAAAGAAACATTTTTACAAAAAATATACCCACTACGTGGTGCTGGTGTCGCGGTATTTACTAAACAAACAAATATACAAACTTTCTTCTTTTATATATATATATATAAAAGGCAATGTTAGTATGTGTGTCCGCTATAGACTAAAAAACTACTGGAAAAGTCGTGGGTAGAAGAATCGAACTTAAGGTGTGAATTTGAATATATGGAAAACTTGAGGATATATATATATAAAAAAATTCACAATGACTTCAATTTAAATTAAATAAATTTAAAAATCTCCTCACAAAAATTAACAATTAAAAAAACTTTAGATTTTTATACGTCAACATAGAATCATCCAGTTAAAATTTTTACTTTCCAGGCATCATAGCTTGCTGCAAGAAAGAAATAATGGTAAGCAGTAAAAAAAACGGAATTCTTTTTGTATTTCTTGACGTTTTATGACCCAAGGACGCCAAAAAACAGTAAATGTGAGGAGTAATGCTCGTACGTACGTACTTGTATACATAAGTTGGCGTTTTTGAAGCTTAATAACTTTTGACCGGATAAACTGATTTTGGTAAAATTTTGTCTAGATACTCGTGTGTATGAGACAAGTTGTTGATAAAATACTGGGGGCAATATCATGAAGGGGTGGTGGTGGTTTGTAGGCTTCAATGTTTTTAAAATTTTGCAAACATAAACCCACTTTATGGGAGGGATAGCACTTTATTTAAGATCAGTACATAGGAACTAGATCGTTGATACCGGTGTTGTGTGGTGGTTGGGTTTCAGTTAACCTCACATCTCAGGAATGGTCGACCTGAGACTGTACAAGACTACACTTCATTTACATTCATACATATTGTTCTCACTCATCCTCTGAAGTAATACCTTACAGTGGTTCAAGAAGCCAAACAGATAAAAAGGAAGACCAACGCAGATGGTTAATCGAGGAAATTCAGTTCTAGGCCAATTCGCCGGATTGATTTTTTTGGACTGCCGTAGATGTTGGCAGTCACAATTTCTTGTACTGCGTCATCAACCCGTTGCCTTTCCGAACGGATTAAATCGGCAAAATTACCCGTCCTCATAACTTGTCAAGTAATCTTCCCATAGTGTGATGCCGAAATGACGGCGATTAAACTCGTTTCTAATATTACAATGTGAATAACAGTCTCGACCATTTAATAACAGAATATTTTCTAGAGTTTCCTCCTGCTTCACCATCATTACCTGGAACCAGACAAAACGAAACAGAAATTTTAGAACTTCCTGTATGGTGCGTCACTTTTCGGACACTGAATAATTAACAAAAACATTACGAAATTGTTCATTTTTAGATAAATTTTTTAAAAAAATGCGATAAAGTATAGAATTTGCTCGTAATTGGAAATTTTTTTATAAGACTTTTGTAAACTGTAAGTTACAGTGCGAGTAATATAAAATTCAATTTTTTCAAAAAATCCTTCAGTAAATCTGGTAACGATTGAAGTTGTTTTATGTGGGTAATTACCGAGAAATTTTTTGAAATTCAACCTCAAAAAGTATGAAGAAAGGTAAATCAATTTTGAACAATGACAGCAAATGCTCAACATTACTGGCTATAATACAAGAGATATTCACTCGATTTGGGCTTGAAAATACTCTTCAAATAAATATCTAAAAAATCTGATGTGGGTACCACATGACTTCCTTGTATGCATATTAAATTACATATACACATTTTTTGCTGTACTTCATTTAAAATTATTTCATTTGAAAGTGAGATACGATCCTCCAATTTTTTAAAAGTGGACAGTTACACAATTGCTGAAACTAGAGAACGTGTACACAAATTAAGATCAGAAGAATTATATCAAACCAAAGAACTATTAAATGATTGGCAACAAAAAACAAATAAACGAAATGATGATCAACTCCGACTTAGGGAGAATATTGTACAACAATATCAGAGGAGTAATGAACTAAAAAATAAGAAATTTTTGCAATTTATTAAGATGCCTCAGTGTATTTGTTGTTCTTGTGAGGGTCTTTTTTCAGTCACTCTGTAGTTAACTTTTAATGTAGATAAAATTAAACAGAAATTAAACTAGAAAATCCAAAAATAGTACGATTCTAAATTATAATTTTCAATTAATATTAAATGTTTCAACAAATTCATTACATATACACATATGTAATAATGACTATTAAATTGCATATACACATTCTTAAAAGTACATAAAATTTTATTTTACTAATAACTTCTGATTTTTTTTTTTCATATTTTGTTTTTTATTGTTATTATTGAATTATTAGTTATTGTAAATATGTTTTTTTTTTCTTTTTTACAATCACCGGTTAATAATTATTAATAAATCATCTATATTTAAAGTAAAAAAAATTAAAAAAAAAGTTAAAAAAATGGAGATGAAGTCCGATTCGAACCGATGTGCCTTCCCTTGTAAGATCCAAACATTTCATTAATTAAAATTTTATTTTGCTATAACTCTGGAACCAATGAAAATAAGTACCACTTGTGATATATTGAAAAACTCTCAATCTGGTCTTATTAGAAAAACTCCAAAATCCAAATTATTTTTGGATTTTAGGCTTTTTTGGATACTTTTGATTCAATCGATTGCAATTAAAAGTGGAGCTCTACAACTAGATGTTACAACAATCCTAAATCCAAAATTTCAACATTCTACGGCTAATCGTTTTTGAGTTATGCGAAATACGTACGTACAGACATCACGCCAAAACTAGTCAAAACTGGATTCAGGGATGGTCAAAATGGATATTTCCATTTAAATCTGAAAACCGAAATTTTTCGCAATCACAAAACTTCCTTTAATTCGTACTAGGAAGTAAAAACATTTCGTGTTTTTTGAATTTCGACTTTTTAAGTGATAACGACGATGTACGGCGCGGCGGCTCGGCCAACACAGTCACTGCCACTGTCACTGTATCTGCGACGCTACTGACTCTACCTGCCTCCGGTTATTTGACTAAAAAACATAAAATAAAAAACTAAAAAAATGAGAAACGAAGTTCGATCACCTCCTAATGGTGTTTGTCGGGTTACTTTAAGAACAGTGCCAAATACATTTTTTTCAGTACGAAACACGGAAACAACCAATCACTTTTCGATGTACGATTTGTTTTATATACATCATCTGATTGACTTAATTTAACTTTAATCTGCTATAACTACGATTTCTTTACTAAGAAATTACAATACACTGATAGTTTTTATAAATTCAACAGGCTGTAATATTTATCATTATTATTCTCTCAAGCACGAGTTTAATGATCGGAGGGAGGGCCCCTGGCTAGTCAGTACACATTTTTTTTTTATACATGATTAACTTTTATATAAAATGAATTTAAATAATAAAATATTATTAAACTCATTTTGATTTATAAGCGTACTTAAAATGTCGGGAAAAAATAATTTTAGTCTAAAAAAATATTCACATCCTTTTGCAGCTGTTTTGCATTATTGCTCTTTATAATCTGTTTTAACCCGATTATTGTAGCAATACCATCGGTAAATTTAACCGTATTAGTCGTTAGCAACCGAAGTATTATACATTAACTTTTATATGTAATCAAATTGCATTGAGCACGGATCTTTTATATTTTTAAAAACGGTAGTGATAACATTTTATGTCTAGTGTTATTGAAGTAGTCATGTAGTCATTTAAATGCTGTCTGTTTTTTTAATAAATAATTCTGAACGAACGGAACGGTGCTTTTAATGTGATGATATTTTTATTTTATAACCATACATTTTTTTTGTGTTTTATATATTTAAAAATCTTACATTTTTTATTTTTAGAGACCATCATATGTAATATCAGGGCCTCCAAATATTTATCAATGCTTATAGTTTGATATAGAAATATCATAATGTTTTAAATTTTTAATAAAGTACATTACGCTTGAAGGAAGGTTAATTACGTGTTTAGGTTATACATTATATGGTGGTATATTCATTTGTGACGTAGATTTGTAATTCCTAAACGTTCTGTAATTTTTAATATTGCCTTTATTTAAAAATTAATTTACTTTAAGGCATGAAATTCGTGATTTTATCTTTCCTTTGCATATTTGACTGTTTTTTGCATTGCTAGTAAAAATCTAAGGATGCAACATTAGGGTTTATCAGTTTTACAAAATATTTGGGTGATTCAAATATAAAAAATAATTTTGTTTTGGAAAAAAGAGAAATTAACGCTCGATGTTGTGGCTGAATTGTGTGAGAAACTTGACTAGTAGACACCACCCTAACCTATCGCAGTTCTGTTTGCATCTTTGAGTCGGTCGGTAGATCGTTGAGCGAGCAAGAGCTACATGTATCCTCAGAGTATTATCATTAAATTTTAATGAAAGAAAATGTTAAACCCGCGAAAATTTACACCAGACTATCCGCACATTTTGGTGGTGATGTGTTACCGAAGGCAGAAGTGTATCGGTGATACCTTTATGGAAGGCCGTGTTAATGATGAAAACAAAGCCCGCGATTGACGTCCGCGCATCAGTGTCACGTTCGAGATCGTTCACCCCGTCAAGCAGCTGATTTTGAACGACACAGGCATCAAAGTGCGGAAGTTGGCAGCAAGAGTGGAAATTAATGTCGGCCGCATCGAAACAAATATTCATGACCATCTCGAATACAATAAAGATACCGCCAAGAAGAAATTAAAGAAAATGTTTGTTTTATCATATATAAAAATTTATTACTGTCTGCGTTATTTTTATGAAGAGATTGAACAATTTATTTGAATAAAATCTATAGGAATTACGAAAAATTAAGATTTCTCTGTGTTTTTTTCGGATTTCCCGTTAATATCATAGGAAATTAAAATTAAAATTATTATTCCACAGTTTGCATTTCCGTTAAGAAATTAGATTTAAAGATTAATTAATACCGGGGCTGTCAAAAAAGTAATGATACTGATTTTCGCAGGGAAATTTAAAGAGCGTAAAGTTCTGCATGCATACAAGTACCCAGATATGTTGTGAACTTTTCTTATCGATTCAAGTTGACTGTCATAGTCGTTGAGTATCAGTGATCGTTCGTGTATGTTGAGTAATCGCCTATCTTGGAAAAAAATGTCGATCAATATTATGCAATTCAGATTTGTTCAAAAAAATCAACTACCAAAACGTAAGAAATGTTAAAAACAAACATTAAATGAAGAGTGTGCGTTCCGTTCAACATGTTTTTGTTGGCATGTCACATTTTTAGTTGAACAGAGAGTGTATTTTGGAATGGTAAGAGCGGGTTGATCATCTCACGTCGATTAACTGTGTTATGATGAACACAGTTAGCGTTGTCATTCGAGAAGATCGTCGTATTGGTGTACGGTAGTCAGGGATACTGTTAAAAATCTCACAAAGTAGTGTACGCCGAATTCTGAGCGAGCGGATGCATATGAAACGCGTAACATATCGTTAGATTTTGTAGTTTTTAACGCCTGATCAGTGAAGTATCGCATATTCGTTTGCGAAGAATTGTTTGGTTCTGTACAAGAAGGAAAGATCACGCATTTTTGCGTAATGTGATAAATGAGAATTAAAATTTTTGGGTATTATGATCGTTTGTTAAAAATATAATAGTTGCTTCTCGTAAGCATAGAATTTAGTACAAATTTCAGGACTGGACTTTACATCTGTTACTCTTTTGTAGATCTTTTTTCTACCTAGCTCTACGTTTTTTTAAAATTTCCTTACATTCCATGTAGCTCGCGTGATTGTGACGAATCGTCTAAAATATATTTTCTACTGTAATTTTTTAGTCGTTACAGGGATATAAACATATTACCATAATACGATACCGTCCTCTTGAATTCGGGTAAAAATGAACAAATTTTATCCTTCCCAAAACACTGTCAAAGATATTTTACGAAGTTCGTCGTCTATTTCTGCGATTAAATTAATCTGAACTGATTAATGACTTCAAAAAAAAATCCTACTCATAATAAAATGCCTAAAACATAATTATTCAGGAAAAATGAGTAAAACAACATAATTTTAGGAGAAGGAAAATGGAACAGAAAGGGGTTAATAGTTTGTGTCACAAGAGCGTTCCTCAGCGTTCGATAGGCTTTAAACTAATATTTATCTTTTTTTTCCTGACTAAATGATATTTTATTTACTAAAAAAAATTAAGATTTATTTTGATATCAATTATAAAATTGAAAAATGTAATTTTGAAATGAGTTGAAGAATTGGATTTGATGTGGAATACTATAAAATTTAAAATCTAAGTTTCTTACTGTACGAAATTCAACCAGAAAATAATTTACTTTTTTTGCTTATTAAAAAAACTAATCCACATTAGTTAGTAGCAATATGAAGTTTACTGTGTTTGTAACTGAGTAGTAATTAACAAACAAGTTACTTTTATTAGACAACCGATTGTTTTTCAACAAATTACCTGAAACCTTATTAATAACGGAAATTTCATTTCAGAACTTAAATTATGTTGTTAAATTTATAGGAACTATTCACTAATATCTGGTCTATGTAAATTAAATATGAATTATTCAGAATTCAAATGTAATTAATTATTTATACGTCTCATTATGTTGTATAACATACAAAATTTAGCAGTAAAATACTCTATTATATTTGCTGTTTTATCAAACAATAGCAGTTAAAGTTAGGTTGCAAATTACATGAACTTTATATATTATAGCGTAACGTTCATCTACGTTGTTATTAACACGCAAACTGCTGAATTACGGTAGAAGTAATACACAATGAAAATTCAATAACTTTGCAACAGGTTGTTTCGTAACTTATGTCGTCTATAATAATTTTACCTTCCTTATTTTTGTTGTACTTGAGTTTTAGGTTTCAGTTTTTGAATCGATATTATGCATAAAATTCCGTTTTAATCTTTTACTCGTAGATTTTTTTTATAGTGGGGTATTCTGTGGAGAATTGATTGGATTTGGGTCACTGCTACGATTTTTATTTTCATTATAGGTTTGGTATAATCAGTTAAAACTTAATATAATACTGATAGCTTGTACTGAGCAGAGACAGTGTGAAAAATCATAGTTTCATCCTAAAAAATGTATGTTAATTTCTTGTTTTATACTATCTTAGTTTTTCTTATGATTCTACGATTCTGATTTTTGTTAGCTTTCCTTAGGAAAATCTATTCCTACGAATATTCCTCTACAGAACTTGTCAGAATTGATTTATCTTAGAGTAATATTGTTCATTACAGAGCCGGTCTATGTTACTGAATGATGTAGGCTGAGTATGACATGAATTTCGGAGGACTTTGCGAAATTCTTTCTACCAAGAAATTCATCTTGGTAGATTCCTGGTAGGGATAAACGGACGAAACAGTATAAACGGCTCTTTAGTGCGTCAAGTCAGTTCTTTAGTATCATACAATTTTTTATCAGATCTTTTACAGTAGTGATGTGTTATGGTAGCCGAAATAAGTAACATTATATTGATTACAACAGTATTCGACTCGGTAAAAAAGGCAATGGAAACCAATCCATTATTCATTTTACAATGGAAAACACTATTCATATTACCTGGTAAGCCTGGGGTAGAAGGCTTATTATTCTATGTACTGTTACAGTTCACCGATACAACTTTGGGTTTGCGTCAATGGTGATTGGGTTGGCGGGGAGGAGACACGCGCAGATCGGTCAAAACTGGCGCTCTCGCTCATTTCCGGGTAACTCACGACTTAGAGTGATAGCACGGTGATTCGTGTGTTTGTGTTTAGAGTTTGTCGAGATAGATCGATTTAAGTAATAATAAGTGTATTTTTGACAATATTTATGTGTAAAAATTAAAGTAAACATGTAAAAAAGTATAAAAATTCAATATGTCAACCTCAGCTCGACAAAAGCCAGCCGGAAATATAAATTACGTATATCGTTGGAAAGGAAAGGTTATGGGCCACGCACAGGCACCCCAATGTCCGGTCCCGAGCGAGCGAGACTGTTTCGGGAGCGTTGCAAAGCTGGCACGACGCGCTCAGTGAACGACGCCGATGGCGCGAGCACCTCTACCGCAGCTTATTATGCCTTATATCAGTTCTCATATCACAAACCAATGCTGAACAAAATGTTCGTCGAAATAAATATCATGTACCATTTTGTGTCTGTTTCACGATAAAATTAAATTTAGTACCATAAACCAACGTTGGTTTAATGTGGCTGCGTCGTATACATAGCCCCACCTGATTTTTATTGTACTCTACATACCGTTCTTGAATCAAACAATCATCAATTGTAAGAACGATCTAATTCACGTGCAATAAAAAGTTATTCATGTTGTATTTAAAGAACGAGCTACGCTAAGTAATTATTATCATTATTATTACTCGCTTCTACGAAGTAAAGGAAGTATTGTGATCGAAAAAATTCCGGTTTTCAGATTTCAACGGAAGTATTCATTTTGACTAGTTTCGGCGTACTTCGCATAACTCCAAAACGATTAGCCGTAGGATGTTGAAATTTTGGATTTAGGACTGTTGTAACATCTAGTTGTACACCTCCCCTTTGATTGCAATAGACTGGAACAGAAGTGTCCAAGAAACCACAAAATCCAAAAAATTTTGATTTTGGACTTATTTTAACTGCAGTAATAAAGCTCTCATTGACAACTTTTCGACGATATATTATAAGTGGTATTTAGTTTCATGGGTTCCAGAGTTATAGCCAAATAAAATTTTAATTAATGAAATAATTTGATCTTACAAGGGAAGACACATCTGTTCGAATAAGACTTTATCTCCTTTTTTTTAAATTTTTACAACCGTTAACTTTTAACAATTGTAGAATACTCTCCAGGAGTATAATATTCCAACAACGTCTCAAACATTCCCCAAAAATATATGACGGATAGGTGCTAATTTGTCTGTTTTATTTCTTTCATCCCTATCGGTAACATAAACCTAAATCGGTAACGTAGAGCCTGGAATAAGATTTAAAATTTATTTTTTGGCGTAGCGGTTCTTAAATACACTGGAGAGGTTCTATTGTCTGTCCAAAGATCTTGAAGATTCACATGGAAAGATTTCATCATCCCTGATAAATATAAAATCTCAGTAAAGCTCTTATTTCATTTATGTTAGTGTCTAAAATTGATCATTAATGCCTGTAATTGAGCCACATTTTTGCTAGACAATTGTTCGTGTAGATTACTATTTCATGCAAAATATCATCTGAAAAAAAAATTGTCACGCATCAAGCGGTCTTTTTTGTGTCTTTTGCTATCCTTTTTACTCCAGGTGAATGCGTAACCAGATTATGTGATCGAGTTTGCACATTTTGTGGTGGACAATTCATGTTCCATTTAATAGTTCTGTCTTTACCCCGCACATATTTAACTTGAGTGATTCTGTCTTCGTGATCAGAACAGGCTGATACTTTCGAGTCTATATTGTGATCGCTTTTTCCTAGATGATTAATCTCTCTTTTACTTTAATAGTTTAAATTATACTCTTCATCAGATTCGTCTAACCACATAGTAATTCTACGCTTGTGCACGTCATAGTAACAATAAAATTGCAAATAATATAAAGAAAAAAAAAACTTTTAATGATTTACTTTCGCAAAAACGTAAAATTTTATAAATAGAATACTAAACAAAATAAGATTAGTATCTACACTAATAAAATATAAAAGAACAGTATGTTTCAATAATAAAAATATATATTTAAAACAATATAGATCGTATATTATCCTTGTATTTTATTGGATGATCATCGATGATCAATACAAGACTTCGGTGAGGAATTCTCTTCCTGTAGAAATGTACACAGCACGTTTTCTCTGGTGAAAAATTGAAACCATTATTTCTTGCAACTTCGTTGAAGGTTTATCCCTCGTTGCAATTTGTACTTCACCATAGCTGTTTTGTTGCTGGCATACACAATTGCCAGATCATCAACACTTTTGCTGATTTCTGTGCTGGAATGGCTAATATGAATTTATTGGTACCGCTAAATGGCGAGCCTTGTGGTATGCTATTTCAAATTTTTCTCTGATGGGTATTCATTGCTAACACATACTTGAATAGTACGGTCGTTCATATAGTTGCTGAGTAATACTGGTAGATTTCTTTGACGTGCACAATGGGAAAAATATTTAAAAAAATTATTAATAATCGATTCCTTTGGATAACAATACCACTCAACTACTGATCAAATGATCAACTTAGAGAACATCATATATAACAGCTTAATCACAAGAAAATATTGTGTCGGAATCTTTTTTGACCTGCAGACTGCATTCGATATGACCTGGCGTCATGGAATAATGCTTCAGTTACATGAAAGAGGAATTTATGGCAATTTGCCAGTATTACTCAGCAACTTTGTAGTAAGCACGACGGTAAAGTTGCTCAGTTATACACTGGCAGATTGCCGCGAATATCTTCTTAAATTCTATTGCCTTGGTTTCCCTTTAGGCCATCCTTTTTTGCTTCTTTTTTCCATTTTCCTAAAGTCCTCGATGTCGAATTCCAAGGTATCTGAGGCCTCAGAGGTGCAGTCTTCAGACCCTCTGCCGTACGTCTTGGAGAATGTCCTGCTGCCTGAATCGGATGACACCGGCTCCACTGGCATGGTCAGAAATATATCACAATCGAAACTGGATTTAGTCACCGCTAGAACTTGAGGGGTGTCCAAAGTTAGCGTCCTTTCGACTGAAGGCCTTCGTGCTTTCGGAGTCTCCATTGTTGGTTGTTTAAAGTCTTCCTTTTCCAATATCATCACATCTGGTTTCGCAGATCCCTTCGTGGGGATTTTTTCTTTTTCCACTTTTACTTTAGATGTAGTTGGTTCAGTCTTTCTCTTGGCTACTGCTTCTTTTGTCTTAACATATGTACTAATTTTAGGCTCACATTCAGGCTTTACGGAGCTCTTTTCCATGGAAACTTCAGCTTTCTTCTGCAGCGGCTTTAGACTATTTCCTCTTCATGATCGACTCATCATTTTTTCTTCGATGATATGGTCGACCATCTTAACCAAAGCTGGTGCCAATTCTGTGAGGAAATCTTGTGATTTTAAAGTTGTAGAAGCTGCTGGCGCGGCTGCAACTTGTGCGTATGAAACTATCTTTGGTGTTCTGCCAAGCACAATTTTCCTTGCGTCAAAGTAGCTGACTTTCTGTATTGTCTTGATCTCTTGGACAGCTACTTCTATTTATAAATAGGACAATTCCTAGACCTTGCTGAATGGTGTCCATGACAGTTGACACAGACAGGAGGATCCTTGCACGGGTCATTTGGATGTAATGGTTCACCACATACACGTATTTGCTTCCTTGTGCAACGAGCCGCCGTGTTTCCGAATCTCTGAGGCCCAAACCAACGTAAAAGTTTTGGGACAAGCGGACGCATATCTAACCTGTGAAACCCAGCTTTTATATTTTCCGGATGCTTTGATTTACTAAAACTTAACATATGTGATGCAGAGGGTTGAACTTCTCCGCTGTGACCGCATGCAACAACACCTGTGTCTAAAGTTCATCTACAATCTCCTCTTCTGTGCAGTTTAAAAATCTCTGCACATGATAACGTTCTTTGAGGAGTTCAAAGAACTGTGGGGAGTTACCTCAATGTCCATGACTTCGATCTTCCTGGCTTTTAATAAGCGCCACGACTGAACATCGATGACAGTTTCCACAAAAAGTCTCACAGCAGTTTTCCTTGTCTCTTTCACTGGTCCTCCAGCAGCTTCCGTGATGCCACAAGCTATCACGAAAGGGCTAGTTTTCGAAAAATCGCCGTCTTTCTTTTATAACTAAATATTTTGGTACTGAACCACTATTCTTCGGTCTAAATTTACGAAATTCCTTCTTCCTTTTCAGATCTATTACCTTTTCTTTATCACTAAATTTTACACTCTTCTTTCTCTCAAAGAAGGTCTTTGTCTTTCTTTCTCAAAGACAAAAGCTTGTATTATCTTTATCTTTGTTTAAAATAATAAAAATAAAATAAAAATAATAAAAGTTTTTTTTTGTGAAAGTAATAAAAGTTATTCTTTAAGAAGTCGGCTTTTGTAACTTAAAAAAAAAAATTACGAAATACTTATAAAGTACATTTGGTATAGATTTTAAGTCGAAATCCAAAATGGAATTAGGAAAGTTTTATTATTCGTTTTAATGTTGTTTCTATTAAGAAAGTTGTATTATTTAAAAAAATATGTTTTCAACATTTTTCAGTCTTATTATCATTTATGCATAGACCAACAAAAATAGTTGTAAAAAAGCTCTATTTATAACAAAAAAAAATTATTATTTATGTCGTGAAGATGGCGCCAGGAATTCACTTAGTGCCTTATTTTCCTAGGATGTATACGTATGGGATATTTCTTAATCATAAAAATTATTCTGTCATTTTCCAGAGTACTCGTGTTTCTTGTCAGGTCGCTTACAACCATTACGGTTATGACATTTAGGATATATACTATAACGCTGTAACTACAAAACGTGTAATACTAAAAAATTATGACATGAACATGAAAAATATCTCCGAATTTTTTTTGTGGACCATGTAGTCTTCCGGTTAAAATATTTTCCGTATAATTTGTTTTATATAGTAAAACATAACAATACCATCAGAGGAACTTTTTCTACAAAATATAAAAGGATGAGTGAATTGATACATCTGTTTAAATGGAAGGCTTGAATAAAACGAATAAAAAATTGTATATAGTTAAAATGTATGGCTAGATTATAGAATGATAAAGTCGTTTTCCTTCTAATTCCCTCTGCTCAACTGATGTTTGTTCAACAAACGAGATGTGCAATTAATCTTAGAATTGAATTTATTTTCAAACGTTTCAGCTCATTTTCATTATCGATCTTATTTTAATTCTTGTGTTAAGTAAGTCCAGGTTTAAAAGCAGTTTTATTATCCTTTTGTATGAAAATTGATTACGGGTAGAGCATTTATTTTTATAAGCGATTAAAAATTGTGGATGTTTTCTACAAAGAAGATACTACCTTTAAAACTGGATAAATAAATCATAGCTGTCAAAAATACATTATAGATGATGAAAAAGTTTTAGGAAAATTTATCTAATGTATTTTTTTTTTTTAGTGAAAAATTTTGCTTTACCTTCTATACTTATTACATTAATAACATTTTCCTGACAGTTTTTATTTACTTCTGAATTAATGAGTGGTAATAGATAAATATAAAAGTAGTAGTGTATTTATTATCTATGAAATGTAAACTTCAGTCATTTACAGTTCACTACGTAAGAATAAAGTAACAAACTATACGTAAAAATGTTATTCAAGCAAAAAAGATAAAAAAATTATACGTTTTGTTGAAATATATAGATTATATAATTTTTTTCTAATATAAGTAATTCAAACAAAAATAATTAGGGAAGTTATGTAAAAATGTTTAAATAAATGGATAAATTATATAAATTGGGAAAAGTCAATTTGCATTCTTCTTTATGTTGATCTTAAATCCATTATTAATTTTTTTCTTTTATGTCCCATTTAACATTTCCGATACGAAATTATCTTTACTTGCGTATATGAGAGAAATTATATATATATATATATATATAATTTCTCAAATCGTGATGAAATCAGAAGCGTGTAATGAACATATCGAATAACAGTTAGAATTGTATTTTAATAACTGGACCATTTTTAATATCTTGAGCAATAATTAATTAAATGACTAATAAATGCGTAAATCTTATTATCAGAACTTGTAGAAAATTTAATTTTAAGAAAATTGATGTAATAAAGTGTAAAAGAACAAAAAAAATCGAATTTTATTATTAAAAATAGAACAGAAAAATGTTACGAATTGAAATTTTTAATTTAGTTTTAATTTTAAAAATGAAAACGGCTGTTTTTAGTGCAATAAATTTAGACCTTTGAAAAATAAAATATTTTTAATTTACTTTAAAAAACAAATACTTACCGTGGTTATAATGTTTTAATTTACAGTAAATATACGAAAATTTCACCACTGACATCGATGCACTTTACATCTCGTTTCCTTACATTTTCTACCTAATGACATCTTGGCGTTCCTTGATGATATCAGCAGTAGTGAGAATGCGAGTGCTCAGTTACTTCATCACGTGTGCATACTTTTTGCTTGTATCCCTCGCATTTCGTCTATTCCCATATACACTAATCTAAGGAAGTAAGATCTGGTGAACTAGGTGGTCGGTTTACTTTTCATCTAATAACTGTCTTACTTCATTCCTGAAATATGTTGGTGCTCTATCAAGTTGATAGTTTCAATTCGTATAGCCAGTGAGACATTTTCTAACATTATAAGAAATTCATTGCCTAAAAATTCTAGATATTTCTGTCCGTGACACGTTGTTCTAGTATTAAAGGACCTATTAACTGGCTCTCAATCTACTGCATCAAATGTTCACCGAATATCGATGTTGAAAATTTTATTCAACTACGGCAAGCAGATTTTCTTCAGACCGCTGATGTGAATTCCGTGTGTTTTTTATGCCGTTACGGGTAAAAAAAGCTTCGTCTGAAATAGTATGAACGGAAATAAGTAGGAATTATTGTTAGCTCATTGACAAAATTGCAATCGTCTGGCATGACCACCAAGCTGAAGGAATTGAACTTTATGAACGCGATAAGGACGCAGTTCGTGAGTTGCAATGTCCTCCATCTGTACTTAGTAGAATGTTATGTCCTGTAGAAATTCTTCGCTTGTTGTAGAACTTTGTTGTACTTCGTGAAGAATGTTTTCCCTTTCATCAGCATGTACTGGTTGATTTTCAGATGAAAAATGAGCGCTGGGAAGTGTACTATTCTCACAAAGATTAATAAATATTCTACTACTTTACGGTTAATGCTTAATACTTTACGGTTTGGAATAATTTGTCCAGGATATCTACGTCGGTATTCTACTATCGCAACTAGAGCGCTTAACATAACAAACGCAATTTTTCATAAAATCGAATGATTTTATGAAAACGAATTAAATTCTCTACAACTTTTGATAATAAAATTTACTCATTTATTGTGCATATAACAAAGTTGTTCTTCAAACCTAAAAAAAAGTGTTTTTGTCACCGATTTCACCTTTCATTCCGTTTCAGAAATTGACACAAAATCATATTCATTCGTCCTGTTAACTTTGATTTTTATGGGTTTGGGATAATATAAAAAGGTTTTAACCCTGTTCTGTCAGCTTGTATGTGGCAATATTTTGTTGCCTAACGTAATGTTCTTTGTCTCTTTTTGTAAAATTTTCATAGAATTTACTCCAATCTCTTCAACACTGGTTTTACATTACTTTCAATCACTTACTTTGCTCTCTTATTCTTTTTTTTAATCTCTTTCGTAGAATTCAGCTCCTCAAATCTTTCCTATTTTCATCTTTTTTTCTCAAAAGGCTGTTTTGTCACAGCCTTTTAGTAATCTATTGCGAGTAATAAATGCAATGACTGAAATACATTAATTTTTTAATCAAAGACCCCCTATTACTTTCTATAAGATAATGAATGCTAACGCATATCTATTAATTAATTAATTGCTGTAAAGCTGCGGCTAATGACAGATGGTATAACAGAAAAAGGAAAATTGGTAAAACTGATGGCCTGAATGCGGTGAAAGACCTCCTTAAAAGAAAGTTTTACCGGAAAGTAAACTAGATTGTTTAGTACACAGCTAAGCTTTCAGGAGCATTGGTTATCCATTCAGTACTCGTTTAAATGCTGCAAATAATTCTATTAATTTAGAATATTTTTTTTTAGATTATGATGCTCATCTCACATTATTTTTTCTGGTCCTGGAGAGAAAAACTTATGGACAGCATTTTTCTAAAAAAAAACAAAAAAAAAACGCTATAATTAATTGGTTATCAATAAATTAAAATCAATAAAGAATAAATAATTAAAGCAAAACTGATTGAATCTTTTTTAAAATTAAAACCACACTGATTATTCTTTTATCAGATTTACATACTGAATAAAAAAAACATTTCTATATTATTTAAAAACAATCGGATGAACACTAATACAATTCAATCGGTATTAAACAGGAGCAGAAAATTCGGTTAAAAGAGAGGAATATGGTTTGGCTTATGGTGGAAATAAAAAACAATTACAGTGTAGAGTGGAAAAGCAGTAATTCCGGAAATAGTAGTTTGTAAGGGTGGTTGCCAATCTCCCTACCTTTTCCTATCATCCTATCTCACTCTAGAACAAAGTACTAGAGGCGTTAACTTTTAATACTCGTGTATTTTTTTTACTAGAAAATAGGGAAATGAAATTGAAATTAAAAAAAGTGTAATTGATTTTTTTTTACGAGAAAAATGGTTTTTTAATAAAACGCAATTTTTTCAGTTTCTATTACTTTTCAAATTGACATAACTGACACAACTTTTTTTTAAAGTTTCTTTTGATAAAGTAAATAAATTAAATTCTATGTTAGGTTTAAAAAAAAAAACATACGAGGTGTGTGAGAAAAGTAATGAGACTGACTTTTTACTTACCAAAGTTTTTATTTTTTTCAAAAACAATATTATCCCCTTCAAAGTAGTTCCCTTGGGCAGCTATACACAGGCGGAGTCGTTGTTTCCACTACTAGTAGCAGCGCTGGAAGGCTTCAGCTAGCTGGTAGGGCTTTTAACTGGTCGGTCACAGTCTTTTGAATGTTCTCTAGAGTTCCAAAATGACGTTGTTTTAAGACACGTTTCAATTTCGGGTAAAGAAAAATGTCACGAGGACTCGAATCAGGTGAATAGGGGGGGTTGAGGAACCGTAGGAATGCATTTTGAGGTTAAAAATTCCCTGATGGAAATGGCCGTGTTACACGGGGCATTGTCATGACGAAGCATCCACTTGTCTGCAATGTCTGGTCTCACGCGAATCACTCTTATCCTGAGCCTTTCAAGGACACCTTTGTAAAACACTTGGTTGACAGTTTGTCCTGGAGAAACATATTTTTATGCACGATACCCCTACTGTCAAAAAAGCAGATCAGCATGATTTTGATCTTTGATTTGCTCATTCGACATTTTTTTGGTCGAGGAGATGACGGAGTGTGCCACTCTTCACTTTGCCGCTTTGTTTCAGGATCGTACTCAAATATCCAGGATTCACCTGTGATCACACGATTGAAGAATTCTTGGTCATTGTCAATCCTCTCTAGAAGATAAATGCATACGTTTCTACGATTGTCCTTCTGTTCCGTTGTGAAGTTTTTCGGCACCAATTTCGCACAAACCTTTCGCATGTCCAAATCGTCTGTCAAAATTTGATGTACGGTGTGAAAGTGTTTAACTTTAACCGTTCACTCATCATCCTTATTGTTAAACGACGGTCGATCTCACAAGAACCCTCACACGGTCAACGTTTTCGTCAGATTTTGAAATTGAAGGTCTCCCTGAGCGAGGTTGATCTTCAACGTGTTCTCGGCCTTCCAAAAATGATTTGTGCCAGCGGAAAACTTGTGACAAGCAATGTTCCCCAGAGGCCTGTTTCAACTTTTCAAAGGTCACACTCGCGGATTCCCCAAGTTTAACACAAAACTTGATTGCACAACGTTGTTCTATATTCCAATGCTCCATTTTCGTAACACAACTTCACTGATGGCGCTGTCAAAAATAATGTGTTGGCTGAACGGAGTTGAATCTCGTAATGAGCATGTGGAAGGGATGAACAAACTTGTCTAGGTCAAACCGGTAGACACAGCGTTGCCAGATCGCTCGCAGTGTTACCAATCTCATTACTTTTCTCACACACCTCGTGTATATATATATATATATATATATATATATATATATATATTTATAATTTTTGTTAATTTACCTCCCTAAATAAGCTCAGAATTTTTTTGAAATAAATTACCAATTTGTTTTAAATATTAATAAATCTTTTTTTTTAATAATTAGGTTTTTATAATTTTGTTTTATTTCTATAACTATTTAAAATCTTAATTTGAGTAAAAGGATTTTTTTCAGAAGATAGTCGGTTAGTTTTAAAAGTATTTGATCAAATAACCTTTTGTAAAAGAAGGCAACAGTTGACTTCGTGTCGCGAAGTAAAATTTTGTAGAAACTATGATTATTATTTTTAAATTATTAAAAGACTTTAAAACATTTTGTTGTTTTATAAATGTTACTTTACCATTATGTATATTTGCAGACAGGCTAAATTTTTCTTATTATTTTTTAGTGTTTCGGGAAGACGATTAATTATTATAGTTGAATGCTAGATTATGTCGGGAGGGAACCTTAGTTCCAAGTAGATTTTGTCAGGAGGGAACCAAACTTCTTAATATACATTGGGTGTCATCATTACAACCAGCCACCTTTAATATTCAGCCGGGCACTACATAGATAAATCTTTGCACACTTAACAACCTTGAGTTGCCAAAATATTACTATAATGTAAATTAGTTTGTGTGATATGGATACGCTATTCTCATTGAATGAGTGAGTGAATGAACAAATATGTACGGCAATTACATTTCAATGAAGCCTTCTTTCCTCTCTTCCTAAGATTCAACACTTACATATATATAGGGGTAGGATACTGACAACAATATGAGCAGTAAGAGAAACAAATCGAATAAAATCAAAAGTCTATACTAAGCAGATGAAAATGTTGCCTGGAATGAAATAGTAATAAAAAATCCATTCTTTTTAAATTATTGTAGGTCTGACTATTATTTACTCTCAGAGCAGAGAATTTAACCGACATACATGCCAGGGGATTGAGTTTCCCAGGATCAACTTAATTTCAGTTATTCGGTATTGCATTAAATCAAATTTAAACAGCTTTCCCTTAGATTTCGAATTCATAAGTTTCATTATGTACTTAACAAATGTCATTACGTAACGTCATATTTATTAACTATAGTGGTTGTGGGTACCAATAATTATTATAAAGGAAAGAAATTGTTATGGACGCTAAACACGTAATCCTGATAGCTTATAACCATGATGAGATACAGATAACTAATGCTTTTAGGGTGGAATTTTTATAATCCGAATCCTGTTACCCAACTCTTTTATCGACTCTCAACATAGTCTATAATGGTCGTTTGATGTTCGACCGCAAGCGAGAGCATTTTAATGTAAGCTTTAATAATCAATATGCTTTTATCTGGAAAGTTCTGTTAACTGCTTGCTATATTTTATGAATAAAATATATTGCATTCTATATTTGATCATTTAACTTTTGACTATTTTATTGCCGGTTATGTCAAATTTTGATAATTTTCTTTCACAAAAATATAAAAAAATGAGGGTTATTACTCAATTAAAATTTTAAAAAGTTAGCTTTTTGCGTTCTTTTTGTGCATAGAAAAATTTACTGTGCTATGCATCATAAAAGAAGAAAGCGAGCTGGTCTTTGAGGAGTTATATCTTAAAACCACTGGATGGGAAAAATTGAGTTGTTATACTCTATTAAAACTTATTTTCTTCTGCAGAGTTGTGAGTTAGAATTTATTTAGAGAAAACCTGCAGGAATTACATTGAATTACGTATCATAAAAGTTTTTCGATAGTGTAATTTCAACGTTACGTAACTTAGTTTAAATTACTAAAAAAAAAAAAGGATTTGAATATATTTAAAACTAAGTTTTAATCACCGTCTAAGTATTTAAATTATTTAATCAGTTTCAATTAACTAAATATATTTTTTAATTTTTTTTCAGCGTGTTAATAGGGTTTCTGTTAACTCTCAAACGTGAGTAACAATATTACCGTAAAATTATTGTTTTAAATCTTTAGTCAACAGTGGTATAAGCTTTATAAAAGGAATTTCCAATAAAACTGTTTGGAATCAGTACCTTAGCTTTGTTGAAAAGATTTCAGTCATGTCACTTTTGTAATTAAGATAAGTCGCTTATAATGCATACTAGAGAATCTTTAATTAGTTATAAGATTGCAAATACATCATCCAAACGCATTACTCTCGTACAAATCTAATCAAGTAAATTCAAACTAGTAAAGCTTAGCTTTAACACGAAAATCAACGCTATTTTGCGTAGTTGTGTTTCTCTTTTGGGAATAAATTACTATTTAATTAAAATTAAATAGATTTTAAAATCCTTATTCTCTGTTATTTTTCATGGCGTTATATTCTTTGCATAACCAAAGTATCCAGCCATTACAATCCTTTCTTTAATCATATTTTCTTTTATGTACAATCTTATATTGTAATTTTTTTCAATTAATTATGACTCTTTTCCGGCCAATTCTAATTTCAAAAACAAAAACAAAAATTCTCTTCCGTCTCAAATTATGTACAATGTTTTTTACACGATTATTCCAGTTCTTTATATAAAAATTTTCTGTCCTAATTTTTCTTTATTTCTCTGAATGGTTACATAACTTTAAATTATGCAATAATAATTATTTTTTTATTTTTGCATAAGACGGTAATTGGAAATATCGAATTATGCACTGAAAATTGTGACACGATAAAATAACGTTACTTATTAGTTATTACCAACTCAGTGAAAGAAATTTACAAATATTTTACTTTCCTGGCATCAAAGCACTAGAGTTGTATTGCAAGAAGGAAAGTATGGTAATTAGTCAAAAAATGGGATATGTTTTTTTCCATTTCTCGACGTTTCATGATCCAGGAATCCCTAAAAAAAAAACAACAAGTGAGAGGATAATGTTCGTACTATGTTCGTATGTGTGTTAGCGTGTTTTAAACTTAATACTTTTGACTGGATAAACCAAATTTGATTAAAATTTATATAGCTAATTTTTTATATGGGACCATTTGTTGGTAAAATGTTGGGATCAATACTAAGAGTGTGTAGTATTTTGGTGATCAATTTTCTCAAACTTTTTCTAACAAAACCCCACTTTATATTAAGCTTACATGCGTGCTTGCTTATCTTACCATTTAAAAAAAAATTGCCCCAATATTTCCCCTTTCCCAAAAATTTAAAAAAGTTATTTTTTTATTTATTGCATAATTTTTAACCGATTTTTTTTCAATGTCTTCCTAGGCGTAGTAGTAGTGCATGGGACCCAAAAAAATACTTCTGACTTTCACGGTTTAGTCCTTAAGCCTGTTCCGGCATCGCTAATTCCCCTCTCATCTTTGGGAGGAGATCCCATCATTAGTCAACTCGCATTTCGTCTGGCTAATGAGTTATAAACCATGGAATTCTAATACTTCCTTTCCTTTGAATATGATTTTTCCATTTCTTTCGGTATCTTGATATCCTGTAATGGATAATGGTTACTTCCAGTTTATCAAAAATATAATAATAATTTTACAATCAAACTTCATTATAAATTACTCCCAACCCAAAAAAAAACCTTAGTCAATATTTTTCGTTGTATAATAATTTTTCACAATATAAGAATAAATAACCAACGTCAGGAAAGTATTACAACTTTGCCGTCAGCTTTTTTCTACTGTACGTGAAGCGACTTTTTTTTTCCTAATAAAGTGCCCGAGATCTCTAACGGGTTTAATGGAAATTCTAATTTCCTTCACTACCCTTTTTTTCATTGGAACTTTGAAAATATTATTTACCTTTATTCTGTTTTTAGAAAATATTTTTAACAGCGTAAATAAATATTTTATTTTTACTGAGAGCGGAAATAGCATTTGTATAGTTTTTAATTCGCCGCTGTATTGAAACAAATTATAAATATTTATATTATTATATTTATTAAATTATTGATTAAATTATGTTTTGAGATGTAATTTTATTTATTTTTTTATTTTTTCTATATACATTTTTAACAAAGATACGGAAAGTTGAAATTACACTGAAAAAAAGAAAGAAAAACGAGTGATAATTTGGTATAAATCTTTTCATATTTCTAATGGATTTCCTCAGATAAATTGCAACTCACAACACTTAACATAAAAAAATAAAAAATTAATATGATGAATGGTATGAATCGTTTACATTTTTGTGTTGGGATGCGTTCTAAATCAGCTTTTTTAGTTTTTGTTAATATTTTTATGATCATGAGCGTTTTGAGAATTTTTGACTGTAACTTGACCAAACTTTATCCTATGTTAATTGAATTGAAAATAAATTAAAGGTAATTTAGAAACCTATCAACTACCAAGGAGATTTTTTTCCAGTGAATCTAAAAAATATCAGCGAAGAAAATTATATTCTTGAGGATTCAAAAAAGATGATAATTTCAAAACGTTGTATTTTAGTCAACTTTTATTACACAAAACCAAACAAAGGACATTTTTGGGGGGTTTATACATTTTGATATTGCTTATTTTATATCTTTTATATTTTCAACGAATGAACAGTGAATTCACGGTGAACGACTGAATTCAGTGTGTGTGTGTTTGTGTGAATTTTTTTGTCTCGGATTTTGATTTTGGATTCGGATTATCCAAAATTATTACGCTCGTTTATCGGGTTCACCTTAAAATGGCCGGCAATATTGAAATTTTATAATCATTATGGAATAACCGTGTAAGCTATCAAGTTGGTTCAAACGTATTAATGTAAGGTTTAGTGAAATGCATAAAATATATATAAATATAAATTTTTTAAATCATGTGTAAGAACCCAAAGTATTAAATGAATTAATAATTGAGAGAACAATTATAAAACAATAAGAATGTTCGTTCGGAAAAGTCTTACTAGACTTTTCATTGATAACTGGTTTTTAATAAATCGTTTTGTTTATTAATATTTTCAGAAATATCGATCAATATATGGATTATAGTAATCAATTACAAAAGGTCTAAATAAAATTAGTGTAATTGTGAAAGTGTAATAAAAATTATCCTTATGTAAATTTTCATTCCTTTTCTTGTTTTTCCTATTTATAATTTTCTATTTTTCGTTAGATATAATCTTTTAAATCTTCTTTCAACAAAGTTATAAAACACTGAAATTGCACTACCGAGAAAACAGCCCAAAAAACGTCCTTTTTATTAATAATTTGCTTAATCCGTACAGGTATTTTTTGCAAAAAAAAAATGAATAAAACCTTTTTTTTTCTTATACTGACCCTTAAATATACAATTCGTAAAATATAAGCTTTCTTTTGTTACTGATACTGTTGTACAAATTAATTCTGTAACAGTTATTGCTTCACACAAATTATGTAACTAATTAAAAACTTTTAAATAACGCAAATAAATATTCCCAAATGTCTAGTAGGCACTCATTGTTAATGTATTATTTATAAATTGATTTCCTAATACTAGTTCATATGTATTTAATAAAAATGTAGGTGGTAATTTACTGTATTACTAAAGAGAAGGTGTTAGGACTGTCATTAAGTTGTCGTTTTAACTGGAACGCGGTGGTGTCCATGCAGGGGCAACTTGCCACTTGGCTTTTAACCAAACATATATATTAAGTTAGTAAACATATTTAGTATAAATGTGTCTACAATATACGTATTGATGAGGCCATTCATGAACTAAGTGAAATTTGTTATTTTGTAGCCCGTATCTTCTCTATTTGCATGTATAAGCGTTTCATTGATGTTTTATTAAAAAGTTATATGATTTGTTCTTTGATTTATTAACTAAACGTATTTTTATAGAAAAATAAAACCGGAAAGAAAACTTTTTAAGCTGAATATTAAATGTTCATCTATATTTACTTCATTGTATTTAGTCTGTTTATCTTTAAATATATTAGAAGTTAATTGAGTTATTTTAATTTAGTAATTTAATTAATTTATTTTACAGTTGTAGTGGATGTTAACTGTTTATTGTTCTTTATTTAGACATATGGTGATTGTATTTGTTTCAACTAAATTTGTCTTTGTTTGGTAAATGCAACTGATATCTCACGATACATAGAAATGTCCACAGTTTTCTTATTAAGTTTATATATATATATAAACCACATAACCCTCCGCATAACCCTCTCTGTAACCACATGTTCTTGGATTGTTGATATCTCGTTTAGTTTTTGTGTTATTGTTATTTGAGTACAACATGTTTAAGTGTTATTAGCAATTTTTGTAGAACCAACAATGGATACCTAAGACATCCTTGTAGAATTGGTAACAAAGAATCTGTACCCAGCGTTAATCTCAGTGTTATATAGTTTGTCGATTTACAAAACTTGTCCTCCGCTGTTTTTATTACATTACAAAAAATTAGGAAGCCTAGCTTACTAGATAAGCATCTCAATCTTCAGTTCGGCTTTTTGTACCGGAAACTTAAACAGTCTCTGAACCGATCTATAAGGAACGCCGCCCCTTTTCCAAATCACAAAAATTTCATGGTTGTTGTAACTTAAAGTATTATCTACGTCTACATCCATAATATTGATCTGATGTCCAACTAATAAACATTAAAAAATCACCGGGAAGATAAACATACGGATTATAGAAAATGTTTGATGTTGATAAGAGATGATCTAGATACAAAAATACCACGAATAAGATAGGCAGTTTTTCCAAATGTAGTACCTCAAACTCTCTCTAGACATTCAGAATCCATAATTTCCACAATTCCTCAAGTGATTAAGGTATTTTTACCCAGTGTAACACTGGAACATTACATTGTAAAACGATTTTGCTTTTATTTTTTTTTGGTTCACGATGAGTCGAGAAATGCCATTTACGCACGTTCCACGGGATCCGCTAGATGTTACTAAGAGCGTCTGTATACCTGTATCCTTTGTTTTTCCTGTTTAGTCTCCGGTAATTACCTTTCAGATAATACATCAGAGGATAATGTGTATGAGTGTAAATTAAGTAGTCTTGTACAGCCTCCATTTGACCATTCCTGGGATCTGTGGTTAATTGAAATCCAACCACGAAAGAACACCGGTATCCACGATCTAGTATTCAAATCCGTGTAAAAATATCTGACTTTACTAGGACCTGAACGCTGGAACTCTCGACTTCCAAATCAGTTGATGTGGGAAAACGTGTTCACCACTAGACCAACCGTGGGTTAATAGACCAACCTGCACCCTACCTCTTTCATAGATTATCCCCCCTCTGGTTCCGGCCCTGCAACCAAGTATACTCGGCCCCGAGAGGTGCTATCGAGCTCAGGGATCTAGTCCCTGTGCGTCATCATCAACGCCCATCCTCGCCAGCGAGGACGAACGAAGACTCCGCAGAGGACTGTCCGTCATCCCGTCGCTCTCTCGCTCTATGCTTCTGCCTCGCACCGAGGACTTCTTATCAGTCTGTCTGATATTCCAAGGTGATCCACTATCCAAGTCCAAGTATCCTGGCCTCGTCTTCCTTCTCCACTAGAATATCTTTAATGAGTCTCTCTGCTGCATTCCACTCACGAGGGCCTTCATGTGAGCCACGATATTATCCGGTGACAGCCACCCAAGATTATGCTTCTGTTTTACCTCGATCCATCCGACGCAACCATAAAAAGTATGCTCCGGAATGTCCATCTCCTCGCAATAGACACGCCTCGGAGACCCCCTCCTTCCTTTAAAAACAAAAAACGAATTTACTTAGGCAATGTTAATTGAATGCCGGATAAAAATTACGTTTTCTCCAGAGAGTAAAGAGCTTTCCGAGGCGAAATTTAAACTTTCTATAAGAAAATCTTCACTTATTTTCAGAATTGTGATGCTTGTAGAAGCTCCACCATATTAAGCAGTCAGTCAAATCATAACTGGAAGGTATGTTTTCCTCAATTCTAATTCCTTTGTTTTAAGGTAATGTTTTGAATATCATGAAATGATCAGCATAAGAAGCGTATGCATGTGTCTTACCTAGGATTCTACCTAGAAATAACGAAATATATGTTCACCAATAAACATATTGGTGATATATATACATATATGTTCATTCAAACATGTATGTTTCACCAATTAATAATGTTCATAAATATTTTATCTTTTACTGTAGATATTTTTATTTCAATTTGATTTAAATTATTCTGAAAATTGTTGAATATTAGTTATAATAATGCCGGTAAAACAGTATTTAATTAATAACATGAATAAAATATAAGTACAATATTCAGAAAGTATAATAGATGTTGAGATGTACAAGAAGAGGATTGATTTCAAAATTTTCTGCTTCGTAGTGTTCTAATAAATTATTTAATCTCGACATCTCAACTTTTAATATCGGAAAGTACCGACTGCGATTATGTTATAAGAATTAATTATTCATCACTAGCATTTACGTGTTTTAAAAATAAATAGCGTAATAATTTTAATGATAAATTCTTTATGATGAGATGATTATTTTTGTTCGGGTAGGGCAAATTTCTTAGATACAAATAAATTAATCTTCAATTTAACATATCTTGCTCAATATTATTTTTTGAACAGTATTTTCATTCATTATAGAAACAATGAAAAACTCTGTTTACTTTGTGAAAAGTTTTGATTTGATGCTGGAGATGAATTTAGATTGATAATTAACAGTCTATACAGTCCCCGGATCGATCTATAAGGAATGTCGCTCCTCTTCCAAATCAAAAAATAATATCAAGGTAGTAATTACTTAAAAAGATCTCTAAATCTTCATTTATGAAACGAATCTGATGAGATATTAACAAAACCCCTTAAAAATCACTGGGGAAATAAACTCAGAGATAATGGAAATGGTTTGATGCAGATTAAGAGGCGATCTACACGAACAAGAAAAGCAGTCCTTCCGTAATTAGTACTTCAAGCTCTCTCTCTAGACAGTCGGCAACCATTAATTTTTTTCAGCAATATATTATACGTTTTTGGCAATTTTTTTTCCAGCATTGCCTAAGGGAAATCATTCTGAGTGAAAATAGCTTAATTACTCGCATTTAATTATATTATAGATAATAACAGTTCAATTATTAAAGTTTTAATTAATTACTCTGCTAAAAATTTCAGCTGTGGATTTAACTAAAAACTAGTTTTCCTGCTGAAAAATCATTCTCTGATTAACCTACATTCAATTTAAAAAACTGGGAACTTCTGCTATACAGGTGATTTTCTGTTTTATACGATAAACGTAAAATTATTGTATCATCATTCTAGGTCACAAGTTATCCGATAAATGTTCTGCGTAATATAAGGTTTAAATAAATTAAAACATTCTGTAATGCCTCTTAGAATTTAGTGCCGTAGTATACTGTAGTAAAAAGTTTATTATTGCAGTCGATAAAGTAGTAAATAATTTATTAAGCAACAGTATAGCGTGTTGATTGTGGAAAATTAAACTGTTCATTTCGATATGAAAGCCACATAAGATCATATGGCTGAAAGTACAGTTTGTATTATTGTTTTGCGTTTTATTCACTATAGAATACATTATTTCAACTAATTCATTTTTTAGTTTAATTTTCTTTCATATTTCATTCATCATTTTTCTTTTCTTTCTTCAGTCTAGATTTACCTTCTCTATTTTTTTTTTTTTTGAAACTGTGATGTTTTTCATTTTTTTGTCAGTGGCAAACGTTCTTTCATGAATAATCTTGTTTTGGCGAAATATGTAATAGTAGTTTTGCAATAAATTATAATCCTGTTTGGTGAACAGTTCTATTTCATTTATAAATTTTTTCACATATGGTTTTTTTTTAGATATATAATCCATTATGTTTTTGAATGCATATTGATGGACACAAAGATGTTTGACTATCCGTTACTATATGTAAAGATTCATGAGGTAGGTATATCGTCCTGTCGCTTACTCTAAAATTATAAAACTGTAATTTTTTTTGTGCGAGTTTTACATTTCAAAATACATTTTTATAAATATACACATACACTTACACCCACACACAAAATGTAGGCTATAATAAAACATAAATACTGTTCGTGCAACAAAAAAAAGAACTTGCTTAATCTTTTGCATACGAAATAAAAAATGCTTAGTTGTAAGATATATAAATTTTCCCAGTTTGTACAGGAAGAATAGAATTAAAATAAGATTAGTTGAAGATTGAAGAGGAAGGCGTATGCTTAAGAACTTAATAAGTACGATAAAGGAAAATTCTTTAGGTATATTATATTATTATTTAAGCAACGTAATCGGATCGATGAATAAACGTAGGAAAGAGAAAGGCCAAGTACGGTATAAAAGGAAAATACAAGTTCATTAAACAAGGAAGTACACAGAAACAGAATTGTCAATCATTCAAAAACAACAAGGATTTTTACTTAAAATTCTTGAAAAATTATAACAGAAAAAAGGATTAATTAGATAAAGTAACTTAATAAATTAATTTAACCGCTGTATTGGAAGAATCTGATTACATTTCTCGGAACACTGAACAATATGAACTTCGAATTCTACACCGGTTTGTACAGCAATACTACCGCAAAATTTGAATTTTGCACACGTCTGTGATGATACGCTTTTTAGATAATTGCCCTAGACGGTATTGATATCTCTTTGTGTTTGATGCTGTGTTGGAATTTCGGTTAATTCCCTTCCAGCTAAACTGTTTACAACATAAATACCTGTGTATTACTCAGAAATAAACGGTGAAAGGGAGTTTAGCTCGGCTGTAGCATAGTTGTCGTAATATTTACTGGTTTCCCATTCTTTACTTTCTCAAACGTTAAGGGCAGTTTCCTAGATACTGGTTAAGTTATGAGGCCGGGAGTTATAATTACGTTTTGATTCGGTAAGTTGCGCTCGATTGAACCTTGTTGCTGTGATTACGACCCATACCTTCTGAGTAAGTAATACGGATTAATCCATCTCCCGACAAAGTTTAACATTAATCTATCAATAATACTTTTACAGCGACCTATTACTAAATTAATCTCTGCTTAAAATATTACATTTATACCTCTATTAAAACACGTAAACTCTTTTTAATTTATATTATATAGAAAAAAGTCTATCCTTGCGTTTTTTGGGGTCTTTACTTTATAACTATGTATGGTAGCCAATTTCTTCTTCTATCTTTGCCAAATTAAAATACAGGAGATGTTGGTACTTCAGTGTACCCTCTTTTATTTTCATAAAAATAAAACTATATATTGCGATTCGAAAGTAATCGTAAGGTACAGATTAAGAAATTCATTAAGGTCTGATTTAGAAATTCAGTATTTAGTGATAGTTATCTAAACTGCCGTGGTTAATATCGAACATATTTATTAATTTGGAGAATTTCCAGTGTGCGGTTTTTGTATGTAAATTTTTATTTGTATTTAAATATTTTGTTAGTATTTTATTTTATTAATTTTATATCGATTTTTTAAAAAATTAAAACGTTCGCAGGGAAACTGGATTCAGCTATAATACATATATATAAGACACAAACACTAAGTTTAATATATTGAAGTTACAGATGAAATTAAGCCATATAAATGAGATTTTAGTGATTACAAGGTCTATGTTATTTAAATTTTATGATTTGAGATTAAGTGAATTTTGTATTTAATTTATTTCCTGCGTAAGCTTCTAACCCTGATAGGGTGGGCTGTAAGGTAGTTATTCTTTTTAATCTTATTCTAAGCCATCTTCTATTTTATTTGTTTAGTAGTACTAAACCTTTATGATTTATTTATGTGATGTGAGCCAAAATGATTTTTCTCTTAATTTATTAATTTTGTTAGATTTATTATTTAAAATACACACCAACGTTAAAATTTTATTTTTATTCCCAGATATAAATCCAGAACACACTCATTTTTTTTCATTCATAAGTTTATTGTTTTCCTACATTTAAAAATATAATATTTTATTGTTAGGTCTATTAATGTTTAGTATAATCTAAGAATTTCTATCTGGTATCTTTTTAAGTTGTTAAATTATTTACTAAGATCTTTTAACTACTTAGATTTTAAGATTTTTAACTGCTAAATTTTCTCTCTTATACTTTCTTTCTCCAAAGGCAAAATTCTTTACTTTCTCTTTTACAGCTTCCTTATATTTTTATTCAAATGTTACTGCAATCTCTTTTTGAAAACTAATTTTTTTCCATCCAGGCTTTTTGATGATGTTTTAATTTAGATTTAAACCAATTCTTCATTTCATCATTATTTTTTAATTCTACTCCTTTAAAATTCTGAATATGAAACTTATTTAAACATCATACATAAATATTGATAATTTTGGATTACCTATTCTTTTATTTTTATACAGGTATGAATTCTTTTTTTATTGACTTTAAGGTATCTACTTTTTTTAGGTCCATTTCCTTTACTTTTACTCTTTTTACTTTTTTTAGGTCCATTAGAAATATTTTTTTTTAAATCGTCACGAAAGATTGTAGAGAAGAATAAACCCAAACCTTTTCTTAAATTTCTCAACTATTAATGTCTTTTTTCGTTTATTAATCTACAGCTAACAAATTTTCCTCGTACTTTATTATTATTATGTTTTCTCATAAGTTGATTTATTGTTTATAAAATTTAATGTCATCGTTTCACTTACTCGCTTTAGAACTTTTCCGTTTATTACTTTACGAACCACAAAATTTTAAGGATTTATCGATGTAATCAGTGCTCAAAAGATTTCATCGTATTAGGTTTTTTTTTTAAGGTCAAACTGAAAAAGATACTTACCCAACCCCGATGTGATGAAGATCTCACTAACTTGATTCTAATAGAAATATTTAAATTTGATTGTGTAATCTACTTCTATTTTTGGTAAACGATCTTCTGTCTACGTGAATTAATTTATGGAGACTTATATAAATATTCTCATTTATTCCTGCCTTAATAATTGAATTGCTGACTTGTTTGACTGGCTCGATGTTTATATCAAAATGCCTTACTTAAGACAATTTGTTCTACCATTGTTTTATTTATCTATGTACGATTAGATAAATGTTTTATTTATTTATCTGTGTTATTTATTTATATTTTGTAAGTTTATACAATCTGCCGTCTGAAAAGGCAATCGATAACTGATTTAGATGGGATATTTCTTTGTGTTTCTATTAGACTCAACCGTGGTCATTAAAAATACAACAGAAGTTAATTGAAAGCACCATTCTTAAATTCGGTTATGAACTGGAGCCGGTACGTTAAATGTTGCTTTGACTGTTAACATTTTACCTTTTTTACACCCTTAAATTTCTAGATTGGATTGTTCCATGTGCTGTAGAACCATCAAATTGTAAGAAATGTAGTTGAGTATTTTATCCAGTCACATGCGATCTTGTTATCTACTTAAAAATATTTGGACTAGAATAATTTAATACTTAATTAGATAAGGGAAAAACTGCTTGCTTTTAAACACTTATTTCACTATTATCATGCAAATTTTTTCCCCAACTTACTCATTTACCATCATTACATTAGTTTGATTATATAAGTTAATAGTTACTTATATTTTAATGTCGACGTAACGTATTTCTCCATTTTGATATGTATATACATTTTAATAATACATATATACATATATATGATACTTATGATGATGTTATTTATTTTATTTATAAAAGTCTTTTTATTTGGCACTTTTTATGGATAATAATTTATACAAAATTCTTTGAAATAGCTTTTTACATTACATTTTTATTTTGTATAAAATTTTTTTATAAAAGAAATGTCGCTAATTTAGTTTATGATGAATAATTGAGTACAGATGTGCGTTACATTAGATTTCTAATAATTGTGTGACATATAATTTTGATATTTATTTTTCCTTATAATTTAAAACCGTCATTTATTTAAAGAATTTTTTATAATTTTATTCTGCATATTATTTCATCTTTTATGTCGTAATGAGATTTTTCTTTTTTCCCCTTTTTTATCCGTAAAATTTCAACCTCAGGCGACAAAACCCATTTTCTGATATTCTAATAATTTATATATATTAGAAATAGTGGTTCCCAAACTTTATCGATTCTCAGCCCCCTTGCTGAATTCATTATTTTTCAAGATGCTTTACGCCAAATTCTATTAAGTACACGTTGCAAAATAACCAGTAATTTGTTGTAAGGTTAAAAATAAATAAAACACATTTTAAATCACAAAAAAATATAATTGAAGAAATTCATCTAATTATTACAATTGGTGGAATGGATGACCATGTTGATCGCCACACATTTTCTCAAATCGTGGAATTGAACTTGACACAGTCACCCTCATTTCCTTCTCCACATAGATTTTCGCGCGAAGCTTATATTTTATCACAGTAGCTGCCAAAAACCTAGTTTTGCACAAATAAGTCGCAGATGGATTTAAATTTCTCTGTGATTTTCCCCTTATGAATGGATATTTATCTTTTATTGACATCTAAAATTTAATTAATTTCATGCTGCTAAATTTTGTTTTCAACGTATTATCAAAAGACAACTCAGTCAAATTCTCTAAATTTAAACAGCTGTAAATTTAAATAGAACAGTGACGCTTAATTGATCTTTAATCCATGCAAATCTATCTATATTATGATTACGAAAATATTTCTCAAAGGAGTGGTAAGTTGCGATAAATATTCTTCAAAAATGAACTTCCTGGAGAGAGATCAACTCCAGTGGAGGCCAAATCATTTTCCAACAAAGGGAAACATTTCTTAACACAGTCTTCACTCATTTTGCTTTTACATAGCTTTAGTCTTTTTATGAAAGCTGAAATTTTCTCAGTCGACTTTAAAAGGTGCAATTTTTTCCCAGCAGAGAGATTCAAAGCATTCAGCTTTTCAAAAATTTTACATAAGTATGCTGCTAATTTCTCCAAAAAAAACCTTCCCTCAAAATGTTCGGTTTACTTGTGTTTCTCATGTTGTAAATTGTTAAATCACAAGTAAACAATGTTATAAATTGCGCCTGTGATATAAATTTCTTGTCACAGTTCAGATATTCTAGATAATAATTTACCACGATCTATATAATACGTACTTAACAAATGAAATGATCATCATCTTTATCAACTGTGGCTTTGTCCAGCTGCAAGCCAAATTTATTCCCTTTTAATTTTTAGAGTAACTGATCTTTAAAGTTCTCCGCTCTGAGTTATATTCAGCGGCTGATGGTATTATTGGACAAAGGCACTTTGAAACTAGTTTTCCAGAAACCTCGCTGATCGTAATGCTTATCGTATCTACATCAACTGGTCGAATGAGTTCTGCAAATGTATATGAGGCTTCCTATTAAATTTTGGGATTCTGGGTGCTACCTTGTAAGATGCTAGGAAAGGATTACATAGTACTGAGACTGCTTATAAAAATTACCCTTTTTTATTTAACCTCTTTAGCTCTAAAGTAGTAAGGAGATTGTTAACTTTGCTACGATGAAAGGTTTCTAAATAGTTTTTTAACTTTCATATCAAAACATATTGTGGCCTCTATTCGCCATTGATTTCTGTAGACGTAAAAGCAAAGTCCAAATAGTTATTTTCAATTTTTACACTCTTAAAATTGGTTGACTAAAAGTAGGACACTTCGCTTTTGAAGAGGACCTTCATTTTCATCCTCACAACACTTATTTCTTAAAAGCTTCATTTGACTTGATCATAATAATATTCACTATATACATTCTAGTTTAGTGTTATATATACAATTAATATTGTATTATCATTCGATTTAGAAAAAAAATTAATTTTTGATAAGATTTATTACCTTAAAACACTGCAATAAACTGTTTATATATGTTGTATAAAAAAGGAGTACTTAAATTTGTGTGATACTTTTATGCAATCATTCGCTCTAGGTGGTAGATAAAATGTTCTAACGTAATAAACGAAGAGAGAATTTGATGTACCCTCGTGTACTGTATTACATTTTATAAACTGCTGTACGAGATACAGGAAACCAGGAATCTAACTAAACCAACACATCTGCTGTTAAGATAAATTATTGCTCTCTATATATTCTGTAATATGAACATAGTTGTGTTTGTATTATAAAACCAGAAGCTTCCTTATTTCAATTATATTACAACGTAGTTTATGTATTGTTATTATTATTTTTAATAAATGGTGTACCACAGTTTTATATATCTTGTATTTAATTTCGTTTTTCTTTCATCTGTTATTAGATTTATTTTATTTGAGGTTTAATAATATTATTATTCTTATTTATTTTATTAAAAAAAAACTACAACCTTTTAATACCTTAGTTAATGCGAAAGATATACATACTGTATCACGAAGTTCTCCTGGGTTTTCCATAAGCTATTCTATTTGTTAAAATAATGGATAAAGTGCATATAAACTTATCTTCTAAAATACAGCTTAAATACATCGAGTTACGGTTAGTGAAAGATTTTGCTTGGATTTCAGCTACCCTGGTGGAATGAGGTCGTACTGAAATTTTTAGAACGTTAATTAAGGGACAAAATTAGTGATTTCTTGTGATTATTGATCTGAAAGATCGAATAAAGTAGGTCCCATAACCGTATCTGCTGTAGTTTATGAGAAATCTGGGATGAAAACCAATAAGTTGGGATAAAAAACTCCGTTTTTTATGACACACAAAACTTGTAAGCAAAAATTATAGAGATTTTAATTCTGAACAAAATGATGAAGACTTAAGTTGAATAAAACAAAGAAAGGACAGAAAAATAAGAATTTTTTTTAGAAACTGTACACTAGACCAAAGTGAAATATTCTACCAGTACATAACAAATGTTCAAAAACGTGCCCGACATTTTCAATACATTTCTTTGCACGCTTCTGTACTGCTTTGTTTGGGTTTTCATAGTTGTCCTTAAGTTAGTCAGCCGCATCCATAATACGGACAGTTTTTTCCTAACGAGAATGTATTTTTGTTTTGCATGCAGTATTTTTCATCCTTCTCCAGACGCCACATCTAACTAAAGATGTTAATTAAGGCGATCTTGGTGGCCAAGAATGTGGATCTTCACGACAGCTCCATTTCTCACAGAAATTATGATTTAAGTGAGCGGAAAGGGCACAAGAGAAGTGGGGATTCATGCCATCATGTTAGAAGTATATTGCGTCTCAGCATTAGAGGAACATCTTCAAGCAGCTTTGGCAATTCTTCTTGAAGAAAATGCAAGTAGACCTAAGCATTTTAGCAGGCAGGTAATATGAACGGTCTAAACAGCTTTGTGAAGAAGATCGTACCATACATTGACGCTAAATCTGTGTACAGATTTGTCTTCAACCGTTTCATGAGGATTTATTTCTGCCCATTTATGTTCATTGCGTAAGTTGGTGACACAATCTCAAGTGAAACTTGCCTAGTCGGTAAACAAGACATATTGCAGAGTTGTCGATTTGTTTTCCACCAGTTGCAGAGATCCAAGTGGAGCGGACCGTCTCCTGGGTATAGATGTTGAACTGGCTGTTTATGATAAGGATTTATGTTGAAGGATACATGGTATTTATGCCTTTTGTTACGAAAATTTTAATCGGATTCTTAGGGAGGTAGAGGGCGGGTAGTCCGTATGGCGTGGTTTAGCAACTTAAACCACGCTCAGTTGATAAAGTACAATTAGTTTATCTAACAGTCGCCCACTTTTGACTTAAATTGTCTGAAAGGTGTTGCATAATTTTTTATTTGTAGTTAAACTTTTTTTTTCATAAATACAAATAGAAGTTCTATTTTTTATGTTTCATAATTATTAGTTGATTTTACTGAATTATTTTTTTAATCGATTTTATTTTCTTCTGATATTCAAACATTTATGTTTTTATCTTCAATGAAAACACTTGGTGCGTTGGTTTGTTTGTTGTATGTGCTCGCATTTTTATTTTAGCTGCTATTGGCGCAGGGCTGGCCACTTGGTACGCCGGGCGGCTGCGTGCAGCTGTTGTATAATAAATTGTATTGTGTACTATAAACAGTACGTTGTTTAAATTAATATTTATTATACTTATTATTTTTTTTACATTTTGTTAAAAAAACTATTGTAGACATAAGTTTTTGAAATTTTGTATAAAAATAAATAAGTATAGTAGTATTATGCTTCTAATACGAAGATAATATATATAATATATATATATACATATATATATATATGCATTAATCCTTTTATTCGTATTTTCTTTAATGAATATCTGTAAGATACTCAATTTTCTTAGAAACATGAGGATACGAACGCGTCGATGGTCGGGCGAACGAAGCGATCTCTGACCGGCTAGTACTCCACTAATTTGTATTTATTGGTAGTTTTAATTTGATGCACAGATATATAATTTTGTGAACTGTTTTTTGAGTTTTTTCTATTTAGGATTTTCTATTGTCTAATTAATGACTGAAAAAAAAACTAAGATTTTTACCTTAAATGGATGATGATATTACGCATTGACTTTACTATATGTTTGTTCTGCTAAAGATTTAAGTCTGTAAGTTAGACCATTCCTTTTGTCTTTTTTTTCCTGTTTAGCCTGCGGTAATTACCTTTCAGATAATACTTCAGAGGATAAATGAGAATGATATAAATGAATGTAAATGAAGTGTGGTCGTCTGGTACAGTCTCAGTTCGAACATTAGACACACATCAGTCTAGTTCGATGTGTGGTTAATTGTAACCCAACCACCAAAGAATACCGGTATCCACGATCTAGTATTCAAATCCGTGTAAATATATCTGACTTTACTAGGACTTGAACGCTGGAACTCTCGACTTCCAGATCAACTGATTTGGGAAGACGCGTTCACCACTAGACCAACCCGATGGGTTAAGTTAGATCATTCCTAATCTAATTTAATTTAAACGGTAATATTATCGGCTTATTTTTTGTAATTGAGCTTAAAGGCATCATTCTCTGAGAAATGTTTGGCCTAAGTTAAGAAAACTTCAACTGCTAAAAGTATAGTAGAGCTTACAGTTTTCAGTAAAAGAAAATTATTTAAAAATAAATGTTTAATTTTATTAAATTATAAGAAAACGTTTAATGTATTGTTAAATTGTTATGTATCTTTAATTATATTGTAAGCAGTTAAGATAAAAATAAAAATAAACAGTTTGTCCTATTTCTGTGATGAAATCTAAATGTTTCATTTACAGTTTATATCAGTCAAAAACTTTTAATTAAGTGTGTAAAGAACAGTACGGTTAAACGGTAATATCTTGGAAAATTACACTGATTAACGCTATTGAAAAGTTTATTACAAAAGCAAATAGTGATTGTTATAACTGACGAAAAAACGTTTGTGAAAAATTAATTGAAAATTAATTGGTTTTATAACTGACATTTATTAATATTTTTTATAATTTCCCTTTTTTTAATAAAAAATAATATTAAATAACATCATGTATATAATATTAATAATAATAAATATATGAACAATATTAAATTGCATTACAAATTAGAAAGATTATTTCATATTCCCCTGATATTAATTGTAACATTACGTTATTATTTTATTATAATGGGAGAATATTCCTGATTTTAAACTTCATGTACTGTCAAGTAAACCTCTCTCTCTCTCTCTCTCTCTCTCTCTCTCTCTCTCTCTCTCT